>NC_090656.1:102752879-103052879 GCF_040937935.1 Hyperolius riggenbachi | reverse complement strand
GGGTCCCAGACAGGCCCTTTTCTAAATCTAATGCCTGATCACAGTTGTGAGGTCAAGAACTTCCGATTTTGAAGCCCCTAAGGAGCTTGCCATGCTCAGCAAATGCCTAGATTGTGCCTATGGTGGCTCCAAATCCTATTTATTTACCTTAAGTCATCTATATTTCTAGGACTCTCTCTTTCTCTCTCTTCCCTCTTCTCGTATTGCTTCCTCTCACCTCTCCTTTTTTAGCATTAGATACATTTTCTGTCTAGTGTTCTGAACTATAATAAATTGTTGCCATTATTGCCATTTTGGTTTAAGAAGATGAATGCTGCAACTGCACAAGCCATCCATGTTTTATCCTTGAACTACAGTTTATATAGTATGTCTAATTAAGTGGAAGATGAAAGATCTTTAACGCCTATCAAGGTTAGTAGTGTAAGAAGTATGCTGCACATCGGAAGCCCTATACTTTAATAAGGAGGAGCATAGAAGAAGCGTTTACCTTTATTTCTATTCCCCAAATGCTTTACAATCACATCAGTGACTCAGTTTGTCTAATGTGGCAATTTGTCATTATAAAACAAAATAATTACACTGCTAACTTCCTCTGCAAGATGTTTACTTCTGAAGGAGCCTTGTGTGTGCACATTATCATTGTACTTGAACTCTCTCATAGACCTTTCTATAATTTGGTTATCCACTATTAAATATGTGCTGTGTGCAACAATGCCTTTCTTCCAAGCATAGAGATTGGCTCTTTGTGTTTTCCTTTCATTATTGAGCAGCAATAGATATCTGTGGAGGAAGGTACTCGTTTGAGATGAACTAAACACTTCTTAATTGGTGTAATGGATTGAATCAGTGAATTAGTTTGACCTTTACTTATTCTTTGTTATAAGACAGAAATGTTTACACGAGGGGCAGATATTAGGGGAAAAAATGGATTGGAGAGTTCAACAGTGATTGGTTCAGTCTGAGTCTAGGTTCACAGTAGGACGTTGTGGAGCTGCGTTATAAAGTCTTATAACACAGCTTACCGCAATGCAATTAAAACTCCATGTGACATTCACAGTGTGACGTTAACGTTGCATTGTAATATGTAGCGTTATGGTAACGCACTGCTATAGACGTTACCTCTAAATGAACACTTTACCAGGTAAGCATACTTTCCATTGCCTGTACGCTTTACTGTTCCTACTTTGTGATGGTAATGCAGCGTTAATCTGCATTACCACTTTTTTGTTGTGTTGTAATGTTGCATTGCAACTTTACAATGCAATGCCCAACTGTGAACCTAGCCTGAATCTCCTTGATTATTTTGATTGCAAATCTGAATTGAACCGATTATATCAAACTTTTTTTTTTATTGTTTTACAAAGCCCCATTTTTAAGTGTATCTGAGACAAATGGATAAAACGATTTTTACTTTATTAGTGCTTCATTCATCCCCCCTGTAGTCCATCTGCACCCTTAGTATCCATCCTCCTGGTCCCCTCAGTATCCATCCTCCCGGTCGCCTCAGTTTGCTCCTCTGTCAGCTCCGTAAGGTCTCTGTGACTAGGCTGAGTTGCAAAATACTGCACATGCACAGTCCTTGCAATGCCCCAATCATGCTTCAGTGGCCGGGAGCATTAGCGCATGTGCAGTCATTAACATGGTAACTGCGCTTGTGCCGAATACTCCCAACCATGAGAGTGTAATTGAGGAGAACAGCCCATGTGCAGTGCCCTCCAATCCAGCTGGATCATGGACTACACAGCGATGCCACAAAGGGGCCTGGATGGACACGAAGGGAGCTGATGACCTACAGTAGGCTAGAGGAAGTCCCAGGTAAGTGAACATCCTTTCCTCCCATTTGTCTCAGGTTAAAACAGTTTTGAAATTTTTTTGAAATTATTTTTTCTATTTACTTCTCCTGCAAAAGGCAAACAAAACTCTCTTTTAAAATGAAAAAGGGAAAAAAAAAAAAAACTTAAATACTATTTGCTGTCATTCAGAATTTACAAGTGTGTTGAAGCGCAAAACAAAAGTTGATATGCATATACATAAACCATAAGTTCACATAAAAATTGGCAAAATGTCCCATCAAGATATTTAGTTATCTCATATAGATGGTACAGGGCTTGATGAGATAAACATCAGACTCCCTGCACTTGTCCCTGTGTCTCCTCTGCTCCCCCCTTGTGTCCTCCTCCACTCCCAGTGTATAATGTAAAGCAGCAGCAGCAACAGTGCGGCTCTCCTCATCCATCAGCTCCAGCGGCAATGAGAAACCTCTCCTCTCTCTCTCACTATTTCCCTAGTGCTGGCTTTTGTTGATCTTTACATTACCTTTTTACCTACTTTTTAGTCCGTTTTCAATTGTCAGGTGCTAAAGAGTTACTTTGAAGTTGAGATGAAGTAGAAACTTGAAACCGGCCTAAGTGAGAAAATTCATTTTTTAAAATCCGCTCGCATGTTACCGTAGCAGCTTAGCAAACAGATGAGGATATAAATTGTACTAAGAGTATAACAAAAGCATTTCTGAGCATTTTTTTATTTGACACAAAGTATATTGAGGATTTAATGATGCTGCCATTTTACAAATTACTATTAGGGGTAACAGGAAGGCAACACTTTAGCTATAGTAATCTTCTATTATGGTCTCTACCCAGATCAGAGAGTTTTGGGTCATTGTATATCGGCATAAGATAGAATTCTGTATCGGGTGCATTATACTTTACAATACGGTCGTTTCGTCGGCCACGTAGCATCTGAATTATGCATTTTGACCACGTATGCTGATTTGTATTATCATTTTATGGCACAGACACAGAGGGAAGCAAAAAAGGAATGTTCTCCACAAAATAATATAGCAAACACACTCTAAGCCCTTAAGCATTTTGTCCTTTTTTGAATGATGAGTAAGAATGCTATACAACCCTTCATTTGCATAAATTGCATTACGCTTCATTTTAATTTTAAATTAAAAACAGATAACCATCTGGTCCAATATCCTTGTTCTTTTGTCCTTCGTTTACCCCAAAGGTAATGTGACAAAGAAATGTGTCACTGAGTTTGTCACTATGAAATCGACAAAACATGCTGTCTGTATAGAATACATTTTTTAATATCGGAGTTTCAGCAGTCTCCTCCACTCTGATAAGACAGCTTATTGTGCATGTTTATGACTATGTAAATTATAGAAGACATTTGTTATACAAGGTGCCTCTCGCATTAAGCTCCAGCATTAATCTGTTGCCTTATTATTCATATTTGGAGGAGAGTGAATGGGACTGGGCAGATCAGATATTTTCAAGCTTTGCGTTTGTTACTCTTTCACATCCGATATTTATATTGCCGCAGGCCAGCAGCATGTTATACATCATGTTAAAGAGAATCTGAGCCAGCACCAAATAAAAAAATAAAATAAAAATACCACCTGATCTGGGGGGCTAGCCACTCTGGGGGGACACCACTCTTGTGTCCTGCTTTTCTTTACTTTTGTTTAGTCATTTAAAAAAATGGCAGCAACACCAGGGTCACAATGCTGCTGCTCTGCTTAGGACAGGAAGCAGTAAGGAGGGACAGGGAGCGGCAGTGCAGGGTACATAGAGGCGGGGAAGGGGCCTTTTGTGTGCCTGAGAGGCCGGTGCTGCAAGAGTTCCTCTCCTGCAAAGAACGCCCCTTCCCTTTCTAAGCTGCTGACAAGCTCCTTCCCGGCAGTTTTTTTTTTGGGGTGGGGGTGGTATTCCGCAGCTAGGTGGGGCCAACAAAAGAGCAGGAAGGACACAAAGGCATGTGATGAAATAACTAAACTGCCTTGGTTTCCAAATCATTAAAGTACCCCTGACCTGGTTCCCTCTCCCTCTTCCTACTTTGATATTGTTTAATTACTGGTGCTGTGACTAAAACACAGCACCACCCTCCCCCCTCCTGTGCCCCCTGTAGTCCACGTTCTGCTATGACCGAGGCAGAACATTGATTATGTGCAGGGAGGAAGTGACAGTTCTTCCTCCCCTCTGCTTGTTTATAATTCATCCCCTCCACCTGCCACTATAGTTCCCCTTATGATTTACTGCACACAGCGAGCAGGGGAGCTGCGCTGTGTGCGATCATGTGGTATTTGAGGTCCGATTTCCTTCCGACCTCAAATACCACAGGATTGCTTACAGCGCAGCTCCCGTGCATGCTGTGTGCAGTAAATCATAAGGGGAACTATAGCGGCAGGTGAAGGGGGATGATTTATAAATGAGCAGAGGGAAGGAAGAACTGTCACTTCCTCCCTGCACATATTTTATGTCAGAACGGGGCCGCAGGGGGCACTGGAAGGGGGAGGGTGGTGCTGTCTGCTAGTCCCACGGCACCAGTAATAAAATATTTTAAAAAAGTATCCAGGACCAAGTACCAAGTCAGGGGTACTTTAAACACATTTTGCATTGGGTACACTTTAAAAGGACAATTCAGGGAAAAGTAGAGATGAGCTCTGAAGATACGATCAGAAATCTGCTTTCCTCATCAGATATTTGCATGCGGAAATTGGAATTCTGCAGAATGCCGTATTACCGACATTCATACATTTTAAGCCCATCACAGGACTCTAAAGCATTGAAGAAATCAGAGAATCAGTATTTGACCGCAAAATTTTTAGGCCAATCCCAAGGTTCAGAGGTAATGTGGTAGTTTACTGCGCTTTCCAATCACAAATGTGGATAATGCATAATAACCTACTTCTGCAAAAAAATAGCAGATCCCGCAAATTTTATTTGCATTTGACTGACTAACTTTGACACAAAAAATAAAAAAAAGTTACACATGTAACTGAAGACGCTTCTCAGAATGCAGAATTCTCTATGAATTGGAAACTGGCTTTTCCGACCATCCCTAATAAAAAGTGACATCAGAGACCCCCACCTCCGGCTTGGGCAACGAAGGTGGGGAAGAGCCCCTTGTCCATGGATTGGGCAAGGGCTCCGGGGGATTCCCCTCTCCCCGGTGCCCCCCATACCATGGACCATGCAGGCTGGTAAAGCTCTGCATTCTGGCTATCACAGCCTGCATGGGAGACAAGGGGTTGCAGAGGCTCGGGAGGGGGGAGCCCACATATTTTGTTTTTTTCTAACCCTCTGAACATTAACCCTCTGGGGGATAATCCCGAGCTGAGCTCGGGGTAAGCCGCCACAGAGGATTTCTCAGGCCCTGGTGGGCCGATTTGCATAATTTTTTTTTGTTGCACGCAGCTAGCACTTTGCTAGCTGCGTGTATATACCGATCACCGCCGCTCCGCGCTGATTCACCGCTACCCGCCGTGCCGCGCCGCTCCCCCCCCCAAGACCCCCTGCGCAGCCTGGCCAATCAGTGCCAGGCAGCGCTGAGGGGTGGATCGAGAATCCCTCTGACGTCACGACGTCGTTGACGTCGATGACGTCATCCCGATCGTCGCCATGGCGACGGGGGAAGCCAAACAGGAAATCCCGTTCTGAACGGGATTTCCTGTTTGCTTTGTATGCCGGAGGCGATCGGAGGGGGTGGGGGGATGCCGCTGCACAGCGGCTATCATGTAGCGAGCCCTGGGCTCGCTACATGATTTAAAAAATAAAAAATTTTTAAAAATAGTGCTGCGCCACCTCCTGGGCGATATAATTGTATCCCCCAGGAGGTTAAAAAAAATAGGAAAAGGCCTCGATCTTTATATTGCGGCTGTTTGGCGATCCCTGGCCAAAGCGTTGTGGCTCTGAAGGGGTTTCCAGGTATCCATACACACTGCGTACCGGCCCCAGGGAAACCCCGTCATGAAATTCATTGCACTTTCTTTTGATATATGTAAAATAACACTACCGTTAGGTTTGCTACATTAACTGTCATTTACCGCATTTAAATTTATACTTTTTTCCTTTGAAACTTCAAAATCGATTTTCTTCAAAACTATAAGGTTTTTTTGATTTTTTTTTTCCTCTTGTTCCCACTATTCTGCCTAAGATATCCTTCAAATTTGGCGTTTCTAGCATGTAATGGGGCTTTGCTATTAACTGCTAAAGTCAGAGAGTTTTTATTCATGAAAACCGACTCCTGATCTTGAGTTACTCGTGATCAAGAGTCGTGTAGCGAGTGCGATCACGAGTTTATCCGTGATCAACATTCGTGATCGAGAGCTTGTGACCACAACTTACTCATGATCACGAGCTTGTGAGGACCGGCAATAGGGTACAGAAGAGATTCAGAATACAATAAGCAGTATCAGGCTTCTCAGGATAAGGTATGCCCTCAGTGACCTTAATTCAGTTGACTTTTCCCTGATTCCTGGGGTGCTTTAAGGTGTAACTGCAGTGACATACATGCTCAGCAAACTAACAAGAAACATAAGTGATGTAAAATATAAAAATGTTATCAACAATTCTGCTCCTTTCCCATTACAAAGAAGTGTAGCAAATCTCATCTAGCCCAGGAAGCTTCTAACTGCTAATTATTTACCTGGTAGCTGACTAAGTAACACAGCTGATGGCTCATCAACTGGCAGCTAGTGGCTTTCATTTTTTAGCATGACTTTGGCTTGCTGGGTCAGTGGAGATTTGCATGCTTGAGGTTCCTGAAATTTAAAGGAGCACTGTAAGGGGGGGAGGGGGTAGGGGGGAAAAAGTGTTGAACTTACCCGGGGCTTCTAATGGTCCCTTGCTTGAGTGGCTGCATGCGCACAGGACAAGGACATCTGCGGGGGACCATTAGAAGCCCCAGGTAAGTTCAACTCTTTTTCCCCGCTACAGTACTCCTTTAAGTAAACAGCGGTCGAGCACTCCATGCAAATTTTGATTGACCTAGCTCCATGCTGCATACAATTAGCACTAAATACAAGCCAGGATCATAAGCCTCTCACATGCAGTCTCTAGCAGCAACCACAATAAGAATTGCACGTTTGCCACCTAAGAACAAGCACCAGTGTGAAATTACTGAAATTACTGAATGGCTCATTTTTTTTTGCATTCTCCACTATTCTCCAACCTCAGCAAGCAGGGCTGGACTCTCTGAGTCGGATATCCGTTTCTATTTGTGATCGTGATCGCAAGTCAACTTGTAAGTGGGCGGAGTTGAATTTGTGATCACTTGAATACGTGATTGGGGGTATCCGTGCATCACTGTTCTGAACTGCACATGCGCAGTGAAAGAAAGTGCTAGTGGATGAGCACTTCCTTTTTCTGCAAGTGTGGTTTGAAACTTAAGCATTCTTGAGCCGCTCATCGCCACTGGGGGTAACTTCCAAGAGGCTCTTCAACTAACTGAGCCAGTGGAAGAAGACAAGGATCTGGGATGTGGAATGGGAGGGACCCCAAAAACAATAAGCAGCATCAGGCTTCTCAGGGTTAAGTAGTCTAGCCCTTTATGGGCTTAATTCAATTGTCTTTTCACCCGTTTCCGGACACTCTAAATAGCCGGTGATGAGACATGTTTGCTTTAAATTCTAACAAATCTTGGAGGTTTGATTCAGCCTTTTGCAATTATAACAAAACATAAATATACAATGCTGGAGGCCTGGCAGGGGAAAAACATGCACAGCATTCAGCTAGCACTGACAACGCAATACTGTTGAATTAATGTGTGGCAGGTGTATTCCCTGAAGATGATATGTGTATTCTTTTGAAATGCTAAGCCTTAAGTTGTTTACTTGGTCGAGAACAAATCATTTAAATCGGCGTTCCTGGGGAAAGAGGGAGGCAGGATTCAGAGTCACCATCTGTGGGTTCATAATTAGTTAATTAAATAGCATATTATAAATGGCTATACATGTTTATGAGTTAGACCGGCATTTGCATTTACAGTCCAATGGCTTGCTGAATCTGTTAATGCTTGACTTTGTGTGCAACTGAGGTCATTCTCTAACATTTTATTGCAGGCGCAACAACTAACGGACTTAGAGCAGAAGTTAACAGTGGCAAAAAGAGAAATGGAAATAGCTTCATTAGACAACGTAAGAAATTTTTTTTACTTTATTCTGTTGCTTGCAATGTTGTATAACCCTGAACAGAAGACAAAAAAGCAATGTACACACATAAAAAATGAATAATGGTCAGATTCTTATCAGCCTGATCCAATTACTTTTTCTCTTAAGTTTTCTCCTAGGAGATAATTTTCATCCTCTGTTTAAAATAACTTTTCAGCACTCTGCAATTGAAAAAGTACAAAAAAGTACTTTCAAAATTGAGTATTTTCTTCCTTGCATTTTAACCATCTCCCGACCGTGTCATGCCGATGGGCGTGGCTGCGGCGGCAGCCCCAGGACTGCCTGACGCCGATTGGCATATTTACATAGTGCAGCGCTGCGATCAGCAGCAGCGCTGCACTGGGGACAGCGGTGTGACACAGCTTTCCCCCTGGGGGACTCGGAAGCGATCCGCTGGGATAGGCTGAAGCCAATCACAGCCGATCGCAGTGATAGGCAGACGGGGGGAGGGAGGGAGGGAGGGAGAGTAATGCGCAGTAATGCGTCATTTTTTAAATGACACAGAAAATGTTTGTTTGTAAACAAACAAACATACCTGGGGGTGATCAGACCCCACCAACAGAGAGCTCTGTTGGTGGGGGGAAAAGGGGGGATCACTTGTGTGCTGTGTTGTGCGGCCCTGCAGCTTGGCCTTAAAGCTGCAGTGCCCATTTTCATTATAAAAGGCCTGGTCTTTAGGGGGGTTAATCACTATGGTCCTCAAGTGGTTAAAAGGCAATTTTTTATGATAAGATGTGACGTACCACCTAGAAGAAATCTTAGATAAAAAGTGAACTGCATGGGGCCAATGTTTGTGTGTGTGTTGTTCAATATCATCACATGAAAACTCACTTCCTGTATAACTAAATGAGCAATGAGTCCACATGTAGTTCTATTATTGCACAAAATTCATAGTGTGGGCACACCCACTAGAGGACATCTCTGACTGTTTTTCCACAATGGAGAACAACATTCAAATTAACACGGCCACAAATCCTGTGTTATCTATAGACATGGTCCATATGCAGAAGACCACCACACACTACCTTATTATTGATCAGGTAGTCTAACCAGGAGCCCCCGACTCTCAGGGGTGATAATCCAAATGACAAGCAAATGACCCGGGACTCTACCTGGAGTTCAAAAGCAACACTGCTTTATTGCATAATAGGACCACAACTCAAATAGCATGAAGTTACGGTCAAACAAGACCTTTCTCCAGTGCATTTGAAAAAGGCCTTCTTTGACCGTAATGTCCTGCTATAATGTGAGTTGTGATTCGATTTTGCAATAAAGCAGCATTGCTTTCAAAACCCGAGTAGAGTCCTGAGTTATTTGCTTATCGTTTTTATCTAGGACATTATCCATTCTGAATTTGTGTGTTGCAGTAGGGGAACACAAAGGCCCATGCTGCTGCATGACTTTTCCAGACATGGAAATTGGACATGTTCTAGATATATAGCTGTAGTATCTATGACATGTTTATTAAAATAGACACCATGATTACATGTAAGGACATAGTGGCTCGTGCATCAGATCCAAGCTGTGGCTGCGAAGTAGTATGTACCAAGCCTTATACTCCAACTAGAGAGCAGAAGTTAAGATTTTCATATTACAGCTTTAGGCACCTAACCCAGTTAACCTGAATCTGTGTTCGTTGTTCAATCATTTGCTAATCCAAACTTACCAAGTCTAGTGTTAAAGTAACCTTAAGGGACAAATAAAATAAGATAAATAAAGCACATTACTGATTATTTATGAATTTTGTCACTGTGTGGATTGCTTTGCAGCTCCAAGGCCCATATGCAATTCACTTTTTCTCCTAGATGATATTTTTAAACTTGTCAATAAAATGCCCTTTATACCACCAATAAGAAAAAAAATGCTCAAAATAATTTTGGTAACACCCTTTCACCTACTTTTTGGTGATTTTTTAAATGCAAATTGCTAGAAAGTTATTTTAAATGGAAGATGAAAAATTATCTCCCAGGAGAAAAGTCAGGAGAAAAAGTGAATTGCATATGGCCCCAAGTGTCTTTGCAGTCGCTTTAAGAACCATATCGTTAAAGGGACTCCGAGCTCTAAATATAAACAAAATTGGTACTTACCTGGGGTTTTCTGCAGCCCACCGTCGATCGGGAGGTCCGCCGGCATGGTTCTAGCTCCTCTCCCGCTCCCTCCGCTGCATACCGCACTGCCGACACCCGGGCCAGGTGTCGTGCTCCCACTTCCTGAACCGGGACGCTCTTCGTCATTACGCTGGCCACTGCGCGTCATCATGGCGACCGGCGTGACAGTACTGCGCATGCGCGATTTAACTGTGCATGCGCAGTACTGTCACACCGGCCGCCATGATGACGCGCAGCGGCCGGTGTAATGACGAAGAGTGTCCCTATTCAGGAAGTGGGAGCAAGACACCTGGACCGGGTGTCGGCGGTGCGGTATGCAGCGGAGGGACCGGGAGAAGAGCCAGGAGGACGCCGAGGGACCTCTCAACCTACTGTGGGCTGCAGAAAGCCCCAGGTGAGTACCAATTTTGCTTATTTTTTGAGGTCAGGGTCCCTTTAACTGATATGACTGAGAGAGTGCTTTTAGTAAAAAAAAAAAATAATAATAAAAAAAGTAAACCATGCTTAATGAAGGTCCACAAGGAGACTTCTTTATTTGGCTAGAATTCTCATTCTAGTTGCCAGCTTCAACAAGCAGAAAATGCTGCTTTTCACAGCAAGTATCTTTGATAAGTGAAAATGCTGATATTCTTTTCGCATTCATTTTTGCAGAAATAATGTTAAATTCGACTTTTGATCGAAAATGCCACAGAAAATTATTTTGTAATAAATTTGTGATATTTTTGCATTTTTTGTGAATTTTCATGCTTAACCACTTCAGGATCACAGGTTTTCTTCCCTTAAAACCAAAACAACTTTTACATTTCAGCGCTCCTCCCATTCATTCACTGATAACTTTATTGCTACTCATCACATGTGAATGATCTATAGCTTGTTTTTTTCGCCACAAATTAGGCTTTTCAAGGGTGATATTTTATTTTAGTAATAATGTTATTCTCTATGCATTTTAAAGAGAAAAAAGAGAAAAAAATGAAAAGATACACTATTTCTATATTTCCAACCACTGTAGTTTTAAAATAGACAAAGATACCGTAGATAAAACCAACACATTTTATCCGCCCACTTGTCCCGGTTATCACAACATTTAAATAATGTTCCTAGTACAATGTATGGCGACAATATATTATTTGGAAATAAAGGCACATTTTTTCAGTTTTCTGTTTTCTGTTTTTTCATTGTCATCTATCAGTAATTAAAAGCCCTTATCTGTAAAAGTAACAGTAATATACCATCATGGCATACATATTTAAAAAGCTGAGTGACTAAGGTAGCTATTTATGTATTGTATTTTCAATTATGTCACTTGTGTTTTTTTTTTACAAGCGTTTTATTTTGGTGCCGAGTATATGAAAATAACAATGTTATTGCTTTTCATTCAGTTTCTTGCTAAAGAAAATTCACATGACATAGGTTTCAGTTGTCAAATATCCCAAATTATATTCTCTCGCTTGTCACGGTTAAAATGATACCCTATATACATCATCAGATAGCTTCTTGGGCACACCGCACACTGATAACCACAAGTAGCACCATTGGATTTTTGAAGGCCATTTTTTGCAACAAAAGTAATACAGTCATTCTTTCTTGGCAAAGCCCCTGGTGTCTCAGAACATTCAGTACAGGTCATAAACCAAACCATTCTGAAAACTAGAGACCTAGGCCTACTCAGATAAACATATTTTGTAACATTTGGATTCATGCCCTTTTGCTGAAATTGTACCAGAAGTTTGAAAACAGCATTTTTTTACAGTTTTCTTCAGTTTGGCGAGAAAAAAAAATCACATGACATAGACTTCAACAATACTACATCCCAAATTATATTCTCTCGCTTGTCACGGTTAAAATGATACCCTATATACATCATCAGATAGCTTCTTGGGCACACCACACACTGATAACCACAAGTAGCACCATTGGATTTTTCAAGGCCATTTTTTGCAACAAAAGTAATACAGTAATTCTTTCTTGGCAAAGCCCCTGGTGTCTCAGAACATTCAGTACAGGTCATAAACCAAACCATTCTGAAAACTAGAGACCTAGGCCTACTCAGATAAACATATTTTGTAACATTTGGATTCATGCCTTTTTGCTGAAATTGTACCAGAAGTTTGAAAATAGCATTTTTTTACAGTTTTCTTCAGTTTGGCGAGAAAAAAAAATCACATGACATAGACTTCAACAATACTACATCCCAAATTATATTCTCTCGCTTGTCACGGTTAAAATGATACCCTATATACATCATCAGATAGCTTCTTGGGCACACCGCACACTGATAACCACAAGTAGCACCATTGGATTTTTCAAGGCCATTTTTTGCAACAAAAGTAATACAGTCATTCTTTCTTGGCAAAGCCCCTGGTGTCTCAGAACATTCAGTACAGGTCATAAACCAAACCATTCTGAAAACTAGAGACCTAGGCCTACTCAGATAAACATATTTTGTAACATTTGGATTCATGCCCTTTTGCTGAAATTGTACCAGAAGTTTGAAAACAGCATTTTTTTACAGTTTTCTTCAGTTTGGCGAGAAAAAAAAATCACATGACATAGACTTCAACAATACTACATCCCAAATTATATTCTCTCGCTTGTCACGGTTAAAATGATACCCTATATACATCATCAGATAGCTTCTTGGGCACACCGCACACTGATAACCACAAGTAGCACCAACAGCTTTTTCAAGGCCAATTTTCTCCCCAAAGTGTCATTCTTTTTTTAAGTCCAGTACACACTTTCAATTAAGATTGGCCAATCACTGACCAATTGTACCACCTTACCATGTAGTATGAGAGTCAACAAATATTGAATAGTATGAGCAGATTGTGCAGGTAAACGCTCATACTGTAGTATGAGGGTTTACCTACACAATCTGCTCATATTATTCAAGATTCAATAGTAAAATTGATCAGTGATTGGCCAATCATACTTGAAAGTGTGTACAAGGCTTTAGCAAAGTATACTGAGGGCTTCACAATGTCTTTAAACATACACAAATTGGTACTCACCATTGTAGAAGCTGTAGAAAGGTGGAAGTCAGGAGGTCCGAAGGTGTCCGGCAGCCATGCCAAGGGTCAGAGTTTGGTAGATCAGCCATGCCAGAGGTCAGAGGGTAATTCGGCAGCCATGCCAGAGTTCAGAGGGTGGTCGTTAGTTATGCCAGGGGTCGAATTCCATAGAGTGGTTGTCAGCCATGCCAGAGGTCAGATCCGGAGAGTCAAATACAGTTCAATTATACCATAAAAAAAAAGGGCAGTGAAAGGGTAAAAAAAAAACAAAAAAAAACAACTAATAATGAAGGACTGTATGATAGGTCTCAAAGCAGGGATTAAGGCATAGTGCTGCTTTGGATGGACATTTCGGACAATGATATCGTGTGTCCCTTCGAACGTGATTTTTCCTGCAAACTCTGCACCTTTTTTGGGGGTATGGTTTTGATGCAGTTGGGGGGAGTGGGGCAGGAAAATGATTTCCCTCAAATCTGGCAACATTTTCTGCACGAAGTTGGTCTGGGTTTGGGGCAGGTTGTCCAGATTCAAAAAGGAGACATGTAATTATTGCCAGCTGGAACTTTAAAAAAGAGTCCCTGTTACCTGATTTTTTGTACAGGACAAAGGCGTTTTGGAGGCACATCTGGAAAAAATATAGAGCCACTTTTTTGTACCAGATCTTCCTCTTCCTGTTGAGCCTGTATGGTGCCAAAACCTGGTCGGACAAGTCCACTGCCCCCATGAACTTGGTGTACTCAGCGATGGCCAGTGGTTTTACTACTTCCCGACTACGAGTCCTCACAGTTGTTGTTGCCTCGGTGTGGATGGTGGTGAGGGCTAAGACATCGCGCTTATCTCTAAATTTTAAAGCGAGCAGCTCGTTGCTCCGTTGGCTGCAGGTCTCCCCCCTCTTCAGTTTTTTATGAACGACCTCTGATGGCAGGCCTTTGCGATTTGCCCTGACAGTTCCGCAGGCTGGAGTCTGGACTGAAAATAAATGTTTGAACAGTGGAACACTCGTGTAAAAATTGTCCACGTAAAGGTGGTAACCCTGGTGGAGTAGAGGGTTGAGGAGGTCCAGTACTATCCTCTCTGTTGTACCCATGTAGGGAGGGCATCCAGGAGGCTGTATTAAGCTGTCCTTCCCTTCATAAACTTTTAGTGAATAGATAGAGCCACTCCCACTTTCGCACAACTTGTACAGTTTTATCCCATACTGTGACCTTTTGTTGGGTATATATTGTTTGATTGCCAGCCTCCCGTGGAAAGGGATAAAGGACTCATCGATGGCTATTCTTTGCTCTGGCATGTATTTTTCTGCAAAAGTTCTATTTAAATGGTCGATGAAGGGCCTCAATTTAAATAGTCGGTCATGGGCTGGGTCGTCAGGTGGGAGGTGGTCTGCATTATTGCTAAAATGCAAGCAGGTTAGCAGAATTTGGTAGCGGCGTCTGGACATTCTGGACGAATAAATTGGGATGCAGAGGATTGGATTTTTTGTCCAGTACAGTTGCTGTTCAGGTAATGGAGAAAGGGCCATATCGAAAGTCAATCCCAAAAAAACTTTCAAATCACGGGTAGTTGCAGGGGTCCAGTGGGAAGCTAACACACAGGTGGGATGGTCTGCTATGCGTTGCTGGGCATAGATATTGCTCTGATCGCAGACATACTGCAGGAAGCTCTCTGGCAAAAAAAGTTCAAAAAAGTCAATGGGCTGCATGTTGCTGGTGTCCACTAATAGGCCACTCCTGGCTGTGAAGGGAGGGAGGTTAGGGGTCTCCATATTAGATGCTGACCATTGTGGGTGGCTTAGATCATAGGGTAGCGGTTCCCTCTGTGGTACCCTTGCTGGCATGCTCTGCCTTGGCCTGGCAGCCCTCTGACCTCTTGGGATGGCATTGCTGGAGGTAGCTATAGGTGACCCTCCTTCAGAAGCAGTGTCAGTGTCACTAATGCCCCTTGCCTGCTCCGCGCTCCTAGATGGCTGAGCTGTGGATGGCCCAGCAGACTCAGAAACGCTGTCCGTTGAGTCGCTTTCTGACTCGGACGGCAGCCAATCAATATCTGTGGACTCCAAATCATCCTCAAATTCGCTGCTGCTGTGACTGTCACTGTCACTGTCACGCTCCAGAATGGCGAACGCCTCTTGCAAAGAATACATTCTCTTTGCCATCTTTATAGAAAATGTATATAGGATATACACTATAATTGTATAGAGGCAAATTGTAAAAAAAAAAAAAAAAAAGAGAGAAAAAAAAGAGTCCACAAAAATACAGCAGAAATAATATTCTATAAAAAAAAGCAAGGGAGGCTAGGATTAGATCAGGGTTGATCAGGGTGATCAGGGTGATCAGGGTTGATCAGGGTTGATCAGGGTTGATCAGGGTTGATCAGGGGTATATAGTCCTGGTATATTTATTTATCAGTCCTGGTATATTTATAAAATCCTCTAGGTGGCAGTCAGAATACAAGAAAAGAAGATCCAGTTACCTTGTAATCCTCTCAGGAGTGATTACAAGGTAACTGTATCTTCTCAAGTGCTGGCAACATTGTTTGTAAACCTCACAAATGAATGAGCACTGCTATTGGCTTATAGCAGTGCTCATTCATGGTTACAGGCATCTGATTGGTGATGGGAGTAATTACTCCCATTCATCAATCCCACCCAGAAATAAATGAAGCTGGTGCACGCGCACGTGCACGCACGGGGGCGCGCACCCGCGGGCGGGAGCGCGCGGGAGCGGGGGCGCGCGGGAGCACGCGCGTGCACGCGCGCGATCGCGCCCGCACAGCACAATAGCGGCAGGGGCGTTTATAAACGCCCCTGATCCGCTAATTAAGTCAATAGGGGCGTAGTTATGCGTCTGGGAAATCCGAAAGTGGTTAAAATGATTTCACACTTTTTGCAAATTTTTGTGCTAAAAATAAACAACTGCGCAATTTTGAATATTTTCATGATATTGCGAAACTACAATGTGTTTTTAAGAATATTTTATCGGAAATAGCATTTTCGATGCAAAAATTTGTAAGCAACACTCGCCAGTATTAAAAGAAAAAGTTACTTGGGTTTTTTATTTTATTTATTATAGAGGTTAGGAGTTTAACAGACCTAACGATAGATTGGTTGAAGCTTGATACATGAGTGCAGCTAAAAGTCACTTCTTCAGAGGCTGAAAATTAGTAAATACTGGTAATTAAGTAGAAGTAGCATGCCAATATGTAGTGGACTTATACAACATCCAGATTTCCAGTAATAACTTCTTAGGATATCTCACCTATCTAAATTTCTAGAAAAAAAAAAAAAAAAAAAGATAGTATGTATGTACAGTATTTAGATGGTTGTTGGTTTTTTTCCCCTTTACATTTCACAATAGAAATTATTGTCCATAGATGTAAGTAGATGTAAGGAGTCCAACCTTCCTGGCTGGAGAAAGTTTTCAAAATGCATGAATCTGATGACTTTTGAAGGAAAAACATTTTCAATACAATGAATTGCAAGACCTATTCTTGTGCATTTCTTTGTCCAATTACATTTTATGAATTGTTTTTTAACAAATTACTAAGTGGCCGGTTATCGGTGTACCTTAGGGCTGCCATGTGTGCAGTTTGCTTCTGTATCCTGTGAGATGTGTCCTTGACAATGTGTGTGTAAAGTGTAAAGACTGTAATAAAACTGTCATGAAAAACATTTTTTTTAATCCTTCCTGGCTACTTGTACAAACCATGATGAGCTCATGTAACTCATTTCCCCAGGAATCACAATTAAAAGCCTTGAAAGAGACAGTCCAACTCTGCCTTACGTCGGTTTTACACAATCAGCCACCTGCTGTAGGCATCATCACATCAAAGCCCACAGAGAGGCCGACGTCTTCAAGAGAGGCACTGCAGACAGCCAGCACGGAGGTACTTCTTGTGTTCTTTCTTCTTTGAAAGCAAAGCTTTTAACAATTGTATTGAAAATCTCTTCTTAAGATTATACATAACTATCTAGATTGTGGTGTCCTCTAACTTCAAACATCTACCCAGTCTGACTATTGCTTGGGGCTCACGTCTGATAGTGTAGTTTATGATTCCTAATAGCAATATGAACTCAAGTCCATTTTAAAGTGGCACAACTAAACTAAAGGATGAATAATTTAAAGGGATTCACACACTTATATAAACTTACAATGTATTTTTTGGACAATAGCGGCCAGGGCTGAAGAGCAATGGGGAAGGCTAACAAAAAACAACCTCTTACTTGATTACAGTTGGCAAGACAAGATGTCAAGATCACACAAACAGTCTAGTACAATATTACCTTCTTGAAATAGAAGGGCCCTCATTGAATTCACTTTTTCTCCTAGAAGTTTTTCATCTTCTGTTTAACATAACTTTTCAGCACTTGAATGAAAAAGTACCAAAAGGTAAGTAAAAAAGTAGTGTCATAATTATTGGGAGAATTTTCTTTCTTGCTGGTGGCTTAAAATGCATTTTTGATAAGGTGTGAAAATATCACTCGAGACCACAAATATCAGGAGAAAAGGTATATTTAATCAGGGCCAATGGGCCATATCCTATTAACTTTTCTCTTGAGTTTTCTCCAAGAAGATACTAAAATTAATTTAAAGTTCCCACCAATAAAGAAATTACTCAGAGTAAGTTTGATAATACCTGTGCATAAAAATATTACTTGTACAGAAAAGTTATTTCTTGGATAAAATGAAAAATTATCTACTTGGAAAAAATGCAGGAGAAATGTTAATAGGATATGGCCCAATAGGTATAATATATCAATACTGTATGTCCTTGAAGGCCAGGCATATACTAAGATCAGCTGATTTATTACACATTTATAGCTTTTTAATATTATGCAACCATACAATCCAGCTTTTTTGCCCTTCACCAGCAGAAGATATGGATTGATATGTCTCTGTGGTAGGACTTGTTAGAGAGGTGTTAAAGGGTGCTCAGCTACGTGACGAAACAGAACATTGGGAATTTTTTTCTTGTAGTAGGTCTAAAGGAGCTCAAAATTAGGATTTCTGTAGTTCTGGTTTTCCACTGCTAAGGTTCTTAACTATGTACTATGAAAGTTCATTCTTGGAGCAGTGAGAGTTCTGCATCCAGCACAGCTTCCAGGGTAGTAGTTCTGAATGTTGGTATGAAATGTTTAAGAGGCAGAGCAGCATTGGTCTCTCTTTGAAGATAATATATTATAAGAGCATGAAGTGGTAATCTGTTGTGTGAGAAAATGCCATACATTTGCTTTTCATTTCAGTGCAATTCTGTATGTTATAAAAAATACTCACACCAAGATTTGAATGCGACATACCTATACTGACATTCATCTTCTTCAAAACTTAAAGAGGCACCAAAATGACATATAGAACAATGTAATACATTATTTAGAATACTCAAATGTGCATTAAAGTGAGCCTCTAGGGGGCACTTATCTCAGAAGGGGGAAGCCTCTGGATACTAAAGAGGCTTCACCTGTCCCCATTAATCCATCTGTTGCAGCATCAGGACCCAAAATTCAGCTCGTCTCTTGCATGGCAGAGAAACATTTCTCAGTTCATGAAATAAATAAAGGTCAGTAGTTCAAGATTGGAGCTGGAAAGCATTACAAGACTGTGGCATTCAGCTGAGAACATATAAAATATTATACTTACATTTTTGACTTTTAAACCTAAAATAAAACTGAGATATTCTAGGAAACTACTGTTTCAGGACTATAGATACAAGTTTGTTTGCTTTAAGAATGAGGGTTCTCATTTTGTGCAGGCTCCCAAGCATATTTTATTTCTTTATTTCTGTGCACATATTTATATCTTTATGATGGCAGAACTCTCACAGGAAGATGGCTTATTAATCTGTCCTTTTTAATCAGCAGCGACGAAAACCATCAGGGACTAGAATTGCTACTTTGCACATTACATTTCTTAACTTCAAAGCAGTCATGATCAGGCTTGAAAAAGGTATATTACTTTCAAATATAACATTTACATATTATTTATAAAAATTCAATTTTGCTTTAAGGAACTTGGTGTTTAAATGTAATAAGCAGGTTGATGGTTTCACTTCTTCATCTTTCAGTCTCATTCTCATTTTTTTTAACAATTTTAATTTTAGCTGAAGAAAAATTTAGCAAATATAGTGGGTAATACGCTGCAAGTATAAATGTAATTGTACATTTATTCCAGTAGTCTTGTAATAAAACCATTAAAACGGAAGTCTGGGCAAGCAGCTAATTGCACAATTGAATTACATATTTGCAAATTATTTTACCTGTTAAATGGCGTGAGGAGAGAAGAGTGTCTTAACACCTTAACCTCCTTGCCGGTTCAATTCCTCCGGCAAGGAGGCAGCGCAGGAGGGTTTTTTTTGTTGTTTTTTTTTAAATCATGTAGCGAGCCTAGGGCTCGCTACATGATAGCCGCTGAGTGGCGGCATCCCCCCACCCACTCCGATCGCCTTCGGCGATCAGAGTAAGCAGGAAATCCCGTTCAGAACGGGATTTCCTGCAGGGCTTCCCCGGTCGCCATGGTGACGGGGCGGGATGACGTCACCGACGTCATGGACGTCGGGACGTCATAGGGAATCCCGATCCGCCCCTCAACGCTGCCTGGCACTGATTGGCCAGGCAGCGCAGGGGTCTGGGGCGGGGGGGAGCGACTCGGCGCGGCGGATTGCGACGGATCGGCGGCGATCGGAAGTTACAAGCAGCTAGCAAAGTACTAGCTGCTTGTAACAAAAAAAAATTATGCAAATCGGCCCAGCGGGGCCTGAGAAATCCTCCTGCGCAGGTTACCCCGAACTGAGTTCGGGATAACTGGCAAGGAGGTTAAAGGACAACTATCAAAGTTAACTAAAATTCTAAATGCCACATATATTTCCAGTAATTACAAGCAAATAGCAATACTAAAGGCTTTTTTTTCAACTTTTTATGTTTTATATGTAGAAAATGACATTTCCAGAGAACAATTGTGGGCATTACTATGGAGGACTGTGTCCAGCACATCCAGCATAAAGAAACAAACTTCACTGGCTCTAATACTGTGACTGGAGTTCAGAATGATATAAAGCAGAAATATAGCTGCAAATGTGTGTAAATAATTATCAGCTGCAGCTCTGTGTTCCTGTTTGTGTGTCTTGCAGTACAAAGTAAACAGTTTACAGCCAGGTTCAGCTCTGCCCACCCCTCCCCCCTGGTAAACATGGATTTTTTCACACCGGCTGTGCTGAGAGACCTCTAAAAAGCATTTTAGTGTTTCTGGCTAAAAGCTCTATAGGTATGTCGGGTTTACAGAAAAACAGTTTCTTTGGTAGTTGTTCTTTAAGAAAAAAGAGTAAGAGAAAACGGGAGCACAAATAGCATAGTTTGTAGGTGGATCATAGAATGTATAATATATAATCATTAAAAAGGGCCACTCACAAAGGCGGGTTGAAATAGGGGCAACCAACCACTTGAATCAGGTGGAGACTAACTCCACTCCACCAGGGGTATCCAGACAAGGCTGAATGCGGTCACTCTCTGTGGTGAAAAAAAACCCTGGATGTCAAAGAGGAGTACTTCGTGTGGCACCAGAGTTGTCCCCTCCACCTACATATGGTGGAGGGGACAACTCACATTGAGTGCCTCTGAGAGGAGCTCAATGCTTACAGGATATTTGCTATTTAGCACTTTTATCGGCCCGAGGAAGCGGGCTTAGATCCATGACATGCGTTGCCTGTGCTAAATAAACCTTGTTGTCCTATGAGACATTATTGAAGAAACCCACCTCATCTTTTTCATTTTTATCTTTTCTTAACTTCGTTTTATCCCTAAACCTGGGTGCCTTTTTACCCCTACGGTGTGTTAATTGGTGAGTCATTCTATCCAATTATCCAAATGGAGAGAAAAGAGGAAGAAAACCGGGCACCTTCCGTCCAGTGCTTTATTAGCAAGTGATGGCAGACAATGTTCAGGGTACCATATCCAAGAGATACCTTCATCTGGTAGTCCTCAATGGTGATGGTTCGGTGGAGGTGGAGGAGCCAGGGCACTAGGTGGGACTGGCAACGGCCGTTTCGCGTCTATCCAGACGCTTGGTCACGCTTTTTTCACCTGTCCGCAGAGCACATGTCCCAGCAATAGACAAGGGTCACCGCTGATGGTATGGTGAGAAAATATTTGCTTTTCTACACACTGCTTGTAAATATTGAATAGGGAGTGCCACTCTCTTCTTGTCTTTCTCTACAAATACAAACGGAGTCATTCTATCCAGCCAGTTTTGTGACTCATGCAGATCTGCAACAGTGCTTGAAGTATGATCAGTCAAGTGAGTGACACTAGTAGCTTCCAGTGTTACTTGCTTATTGGATCACATATTAGCATCACCATCACACTAATTATGTATCAACCGATGTGCAGGTGATCCAGGAAGCTGTTAAAGGGAACCTGAAGTGAAGAAATTCACTTCAGGTCTGATACTTAGCTAAATAGAGGACAGGCTCTGGATAGTATAGAGCTTTACCGTTCCTCCACTCGCCTCACCGTTCCACCACTGTGCACTGGTAAAAGCTGTTGAACCTGCTCTGTCGACAGGGCAGGTTCTAGACTTTTTGCTGCTTGAGGCAAACTTGTGAAGTTGTGAGGATGAGCCCCCCACTTGATCTGGAATGATCGCACAGCACCCGACAATTTACTCTGCTTCAATTAATGTTCTCACATAACTTACTTGCTTCCTTGCTGACAATATCACACTGGCTGGCTGTGAGTCTGTGACTCTCGTTCTCTTCCTACTCTGACTACATTCTGTTAGTGTTAACACAGTACAAAAATGCTGCCCCTGTAATCTCTGCCACCTGATGCAAATGTTTCACCTTGCCTCTAGAGAGAACCAGCCCTGTCTGTTGGACAAGTCAGTAGTTCTGAGGATGAGTATCTCACTACTGTGCATGTGCAAGTTTTAACTCGTGCACACAGTAGCAATGTATTCTCAGAACTGGACACAACACCGAAGAGCTGTTGGAACAAACAACTTTACTGACAGTGCAGGAATGGGACAGGCTCTATACCAGGGGTTGCCAACATTTTTCAGCACAAGGACTCTTTGTAGTGTACAATTTTTCTTGGGATGTGTGTGTGTGTGTGTGTTTTTTTTACACACCAACTAGAACTGGGCTAGTGGACTGGGGATTGGGGACCCCTGCCTTAACCTCCTTAGCGGTATGAGCTCGTCCATTACCGCCGGAGGGCGCCGCTCGTTTGATCCCTCTTCATCAGGTAATAACAACGGAGCAGTAGCAGAGGTGCCTGGCTCTTCTACTGACCACATATGCTATTGCTCCGTTGTTAATGCCTGATGAAGCGGGATCAAACCTGCAAAATACGTTGCATATTTGGAGTTCATAAATAAAATATATTGACTGTCTTTACTACAGTCGTTGTGTGTCTACTTGGAGGAGGTAAGTCCACCACTACCTCCTCTATTTACCAAGAATTTGGTTTTTAAGCTCATTTTATCCTCTTGGCGCCTCTGTTCTCCTGCATAATATTGAGTCCACCCTGGGTGGAGGGTTGAATCACTTTTCCTCATCTACAGAGAGCGACTTCTTATTCCTGAGTGGGGTCAGGACAATCTCCCCACCTGCCTTTACAGTGGTTGCCTAATGGTAACCCTGGTTTGTGAGTATTAATATTTACTCTATCTAGTAACCATTTACCAGTACATATTACACTATTTGGGCTCTTGGTGTTCCTTGATTTTACCTGTTCTGCATGCTTATTCAGGGTTTATGGATGGGTATCAGAGGCACAGCTGGACAGCTGAGCAATCCGAGCTGAGCTCGTCCAGAGACGCCGGAGGTCACCGCTCAGGCCCTGGTGGGCTGATTTGAAATTTTTTTTTAAGCGCGCAGCTAGCACTTTGCTAGCTGTGTGTTTCTCAGATCGCCGCCGCCGATCCGCCGCTACCCGACGCGAAAGAGCCCCCCACCCGCAGACCCCGTGTGTAGCCTGGCCAATCAGTGCCAGGCAGCGCTGAGGGGTGGATCGGAACTCCGCCTGATGTCGCTACGTCGATGACGTCAGTCCGATCGTTGCCATGATGACAGGGAAAGCCCTAAAGGAAATCCCGTTCAGAACGGGATTTCCGGACAGGTCTTCACGCTGGCGGCAATTGGAAGGGTGGGAGGGATGGAGCAGTGAGGGGGGAAGCATGTAGCTAGCGATAGGCTAGCTACATGGGAAAAAAAACCCTTCCGCAGCACGGAATCAGAACGCCAGGGTGGTTAAAAAGAAATAAATAAGACAGCCCCCATATCCCTCTCAGTTCATATTCCCTATCAAACCTGAAATGAATTTCTCTTTTAAAGTTTGCTTCAAGCTCATAAACAACTCTATCTCTCTATCTAATAACATTAGCTGGTTTTTGTCCCCAAATGCCTCAATGTCACCTCCTCTAGATTTACTCACTTTCTGAAACTTATGATAAAAAAAATATGGATAAAGTAAAAATTATTATTTTTCCACCACGGGATTCTATTACCACACCTGACCTGACATAATAAGTGTTGTTGACTTACTAACTCTTCTCCCTCAAGCTTGATATAATAGTTGACTCTGCTCTCTAGTTGAAGTTTAACATTTTGCACTAATTTTCTTTTGTCATCTCAAGACTTTATTAAAGTACTTAGGCATGGCCTAATAATTTCCTGACTACTTGCTAACCTACTGGCTCTGCTCTAGTCCAACTTTGCTGCATGGCTCATCCACCACTCCTCTCACTTTTCTAATGCTGACCTTCTGTCTCCACTGGCTGTCTGACATCAGACACGATTGAAGATCCATCCTAGTCTACATTTACAAATCCTTTTACATTCTGGTTTACAGCTATACATCCGATTCCACACTTATCTTGAGCTACCAAGCTTTGTGTAACCTCTACACAATACTCTCCTCTCATAGCTTCTAATCTCTCTAATTTTCTAAATGCAGGACTTTTCTTTCTGATGCTTTCCTTCTACTCTGGAACTCCTTTCCACAAGGTGTCCAGCACTTATTTTTTCCATAGTAGAGCATACCTTCTCCTTCTCCAACCTCCCCCCCCCCCCCGCATCTGTGCTGCATGTCCTTGAGTTAGTAGCTGCACTGAGTTTTCTCCCCATGTGCTCACCACTTACTCACGCATCTTAAAGGCAACCGGAAGAGTTTCCCGAGGGACTTTTAGATGTGCTACCGGGGGCAGATAGAACGGGTGGAGCGGTGGGCATCAGGACAGGTGGTAATATATGCCTGCTCCCCCTGTTTCTCCAAAAAAATTAAGTTCTGGTATCCTTTAAGCATATAAAGACAGTTAGCACATGGAATGATGTTTATTTCCGCTTTGCAAAGTTGCCATTTTACCTGAAAATAATGGCTCACGATCACAAATAGCATTATTAGAAAAGCAGGATTTCAAATGTATGGCTGCATTTTTTTCAGTCACAAAGCAGCCTTCCGGTCAGAGAGCTGAATTCCCATCTCTCATCAGCTAACCAATCACTACTTGTGGTTTTGGGGACCGGACAAACCATGTTTAGCATAGGTAAACAAAAAACAGATGAACTCCTTTATGTAAACAACAGAAAAATAAGTTTTATGCCTGGTACACAGCATGCAATTTCATGTCAGATAGATGGGTCGATTAATATAATTTCCAACAGGTCCGATTTGATGTGTACCTGGCATTAGGTGTAGGTAGGGGTGTTAGTGTTAGGCATAGATGGGGGATACATTAATGTTAGGCATAAATGCAGGGAAGGGTACTGTGAGAATAGATTGACATAGGCCATAGTAGAGGATCGGTAAACTGCTAATATTGTACTATACATAGCAGAAGATAGCAGAATATCAGTAAAATTACCAATATACTACTAACTGCAATATCTCATGCCTATTTTTAAAGGACAGCTAAAGTGTGATGAATATGGAGGCTGACATATTTATTTCCTTTTAAACAAAACCAGTTGCCTAGCAGCCCTGCTGATCTATTTGACTGCAGTAGTGTCTGAATCACACCAGAAACAAGCATGCAGGTGATCTAGTCAGATCTGACAATAATGTCAGAAACACCTGATATGCTGCATGCTTGTTCAGGATCTATGGCTAAAAGTATTAGATGAAGAGGATCAACAGGATTGCCAAACAACTGGTATGGCTTGAAGGGATCCTTAACTGTGGGGGGAGGGGGGAGTTTAAATTGCGTACGTTAAAAAAAGGGCGTCGGGGGGAAAAAAGTGCGCAGGGTTTTAAACGATAAGCATGAATAACGTTTTAAAAAAATGTGCTATATTTCCTTTAAAAATAAGGTTTTATAAAGTTATAAATCATTAAATAGTGTGTATGAAATCGGCAATTGTAAAAACGTTAATCTTCCCTGTTTAAAAAGTGAAATGTATAATAACGTTTTATAAAAGATTAATAAGAATTTTACTAAAGCTATACCTAACCCTGCTCTCATACAGAACCCTCCCTGTACCAACCCCTAGACCCCCCTGGTGGTGCCTAAACCTAAGACCCCCCCTGGTGGTGCCTAACCCTAAAACCCCCCAGGTGGTGCCTAACCCTAAGACCCCCCAGGTGGTGCCTAACCCTAAGACCCCCCTGGTGGTGCCTAACCCTAAGACCCCCCAGGTGGTGCCTAACCCTAAGACCCCCCCAGATGGTGCCTAACCCTAAGACCCCCTGGTGGTGCCTAACCCTAAGACCCCCCTGGTGGTGCCTAACCCTAAGACCCCCCTGGTGGTGCCTAACCCTAAGACCCCCCCTGGTGGTGCCTAAACCTAAGACCCCCCTGGTGGTGCCTAAACCTAAGACCCCCCTGGTGGTGCCTAACCCTAAGACCCCCCTGGTGGTGCCTAACCCTAAGACCCCCCCAGGTGGTGCCTAACCCTAAGACCCCCCTGGTGGTGCCTAACCCTAAGACTCCCCTGGTGGTGCCTAAACCTAAGACTCCCCTGGTGGTGCCTAAACCTAAGACCCCCCCTGTGATCAGCATTAATAATGTTTGAAAAAAATATTGTGCTGTTTTTCATTTAAAAATAATGTTTTCAAAAGGATTGTACTGTTTTTCATTTAAAAATAATGTTTAAAAAATTATGAATCATTAAATTATGTGTAATCATGAGAAGCAGTTATAAAACAGTAAAAGTCTCCGGGCGCCGCTTGTAAAACGTTATTTTTCTCCGGCGCCCTTTTTTCCTGTTGGGCGCCCATTAAACAATATTTATTATGGGAGTGAATGGCGGCGCCCTTTTTGTCCACTTGCCTCAGGCACCCGAATTTACTGTTTCCGTTTAAATTACCTGGTGGTTCTAGCGGTCCCCTGCAGCCGTCCTGTGCCCATGTCAGGACAAACCGTTCCTCCAGTCCCCCACAGCAAGACAGTTTCATTTCAGATGACTAGCCAGTCTGCGGGCCACTGCGCCTTCACAGCCCTAGATGTGTGCTTCCTCCTTTATGCTTCCATCGCTGTCCTGAGCACGTGCAGTACTAGACTTCTCATAATGTGCAAGTGGCGGCGACTATGGGAGCATGAATGAGGACACGCATGCACATTGGCCTACTAACTGGCCAGTCGCCTGAAATGAAACTGGGTCGCTGCGGGAGACCAGAGGATTGTGGAGTATTGGTGCGGGCACAGGACATCTGCAGGGGGCCAGTAGAAGCCCCAGGTAAGTGACCCCCCCCCCCCCCAAAAGGCTCCCTTTAAAAGGAAATAAATATGGCAACCTCCATATCCCTATTACTTCAGTTGTCCTTTAATCACAGCATTTTATAGGCAGCCTTCCTTTACTAGCTGCATTAGCTCTTCATTTATGCTTTGCTAGTATTGATCACCTCTTGATTTGCTTTGAATAATGGTAATCATTAACAATCTGCTTGACTGTCTCTGACATTGCTGTCCTTGGTAAGTTATGTGCTCCATATCAATTGCTCTGTACAGAGTGTTTGAAGGTACCCAATGTATAATTTACACTGGGGCCCATAGTTTCTTAGCTATGCCATTGCCTTTAAATAAGGATGAATGTGCTTGTCTTTCATATTCTATTGACTTTCTTGGTATGATTATCGTCTAGGAATAAAGTGATCTATGCCAGACATCACACATGAGTTAGAATTATGTTTTCTGTATCGGAGTGTAAGCAAGCTGCATCCTGCTAATAACTGTTGTAAAGCAGCTTCTCTGCTAAATGAGAAGCCTGTCAGTAACAGTATGGAGCATCTGTTTGCACTGTTCCTCTGTTTCCCATTGATGCTACCAGACAATTTTCTGTGGCTGCCTACAGAGGATTGTTCATTTTTGGTCTTTTACAGAAAAGAAAGGGAAGAAAAACTGAAGGCACAATGAGACAGCAGAGCTTAGGCTGAAATACTGAGGCTTCATCAGCTTTCAAGATGCTGCCTCACATCACTTTTGCTTCTGTAGTACAGCTGTCCACATCAAAGTAAAGAACTGTACACGTCTCTGCAATAGTGGATCAGAAGTAGAAATAGACCAAACAGACAGAGAAAACATGGAGCAGATAAAAATTGAACAGGATGAGCGCCTATAAAAATGGTGTCACTATATGCAGCAATAGAAAAAGCCGTGATTAGAAGCAAAGGCTATCATTCATAAACCTGTTGTCGGTAAAGAGAATCTGTGCGGGAAAACACCGCTGTTGGTGTTTTAGACTTCTGGCTGCTGATTCATAAAAATGTATCCAGTTGCGGTAGCAGTGCAGAGATTCCCCGAACTAGGCTGGCGGTAGGCAGGCGGTAGGCTTGCGGAAGCACAGTAGGCTGCCGAGTTGATACATTTCTCCGTGTTCCGCTCTACTGCAGCTGCCTGGGAGGTCTGTGTCTCCATTCACTTAACATTGTTATCGCCACATCAGAGGGAGCGGTACTTCCCGACCTCACACCGCTTGCTCTAATATTTATGAATTAACATTTTGTTACATTTTTTTATGATAATCACCGCACAAGGTGGTGATTTATCACTCTGCTTGGTAATGTCAGCTTTTCATGCGGAAAGAGCCTTTATGAATGCAGATTTAGCTTCGTGGTCGGAAAAGTCAGCTGTTTTAAGCATTTCCGCATGCGGAAATGCTTTATGAATGATAGCCAAAGAGGTTAAATTATCTCAGGGTGCTCCAGGGTGACGGTGTGGGTGGGCCCAATAGGTGCGGTTGGCAGGGAGGAGAGCGGAAGCCTCACAGGAGGATGGATGGAGCGGCACTAGCTATACTGAGTATGGTTAGAGCCAAAATCATCATTAAATTTTGGCTCCAGTGCTCCCCATTGGACTAATCTCTGACCAATGGGGATCAGGAGGATCCCCATTAGGCTGTTATTAGACCAATAGGGAGCTATAGCTAGAGCGGTGGTATGTGGCAGCGGGAGTGATGAGCGGCGAAGATCTTCAATCAAGGTCGCAAGATAGAGGATATTGGCATGGGAACTTTTTTAAAGGTACAGGTAAGTATTTCTGGTTAACAAAGTTTAATAATAGACTTTTTTTTTGTTTTTGTATTTCTTTTTTTCAGTTAACTCTTTCTGGAAATAAGGGGTATGTACCCCTACACTCATTTCTCCTGGGGGGAAGGCAGGCATCTGGGGTCCCCTTCTTAACCACTTGAGGACCACAGTCTTTCTATCCCTTAAGGACCAGAGCTTTTTTCTCCATTCAGACCACTGCAGCTTTCACGGTTTATTGCTCGGTCATACAACCTACCACCTAAATGAATTTTACCTCCTTTTCTTGTCACTAATACAGCTTTCTTTTGGTGCTATTTGATTGCTGCTGCGAGTTTTAGTTTTTATTATATTCATCAAAAAAGACATGAATTTTGTCAAAAAAATGATTTTTTTTTTTACTTTCTGTGCTGACATTTTTCAAATAAAGTAACATTTCTGTATACATTTTTGTCCAAATTTATTGTGCTACATGTCTTTGATAAAAAAAAAATCCATTCAGTGTATATTTATTGGTTTGGGTAAAATATATAAAAGCATAGTAACATAACCAGGGCCGGCGCTACCATAGAGGCAAATGAGGCAATTGCCCCAGGGCCCCAGAGCCTGTAGGGGCCCCCAGTGGCTACAAGAGGAAAACAATTTTTTCAAAAAGACCTAGTTTTTGAGAAAATCGATTTTAAAGTTTCAAAGGAAAAAAATACACATTTAAAAACCTGCCGACTTTAACGGTTAATAGCAAATCCACCTTAAATGCTAGAAACCCTACATTTGCAGGATATGTTAAGGAGATTATTGGGAATAAGAGGACATTTTTTTTTTCAAAAAGACCTTATAGTTTTTGAGAAAATCGATTTTAAAGTTTCGAAGGAAAAAAGTATACTAACAAATGCGGTAAATGTCACTTTTAGTGGCAAACCTAATGGTAGTGTAATTGTACATGTATCAAAAGAAAGAGCAATTAATTTCCTGACGGGGTTTCCAGGGGTTCCATATACGCAGTATGTATGGACCTCTTGGAAACCCCTCCGCAGCCGCATCGCTTTGGCCAGGGATCGCTAAACAGCCACAATATGGCTGTATGAAAATCCCTGGCATTTTTTCATATTTTTCCATTTTTTTTTATGTTTAGAGTGTGGGAATTTTTTTTTTTTTTTAATATATGGGGCCCCCTCTCCTGAAACTTTTTAACCACTTGTCCCCCATGCAGGCTGGGATAGCCAGGATGTGGAGCTCCGACCGATTGGGGCTTTACACCCTGACTATACCAGCTGCAAAAAAGGTCCCTTAATGCCGGTTCTTGTTCCAGGGTATCTGTTGGGGGGCCCCCAGGTTTATTTTGCCCTGGGGCCCCATCGTTGCTAAAACCGGCCCTGAACATAACTGATCTTTACTGTAAAGTGCTACAACAGGTGCCACAGCTGTGTGAATAGAAAAATAACAGTAATAACACGAATACCAAAGGATTCATCGCATTTGAATTTTGTTCATATAAAATGCATTTTGTCTATCTATTTATCCACCCATAGCACCTGTTGCTTTACACTGTGCTGCTGTTGGTTAAAAGCAGCACAGCAATATAGGTGTTTGAAGGTTACTTTTGCATTGCATTCCTTTGCAAACACCTAAGACCATAAGGCCTCTGTCACATGAGAAGCTGAACTGTGCACTAGTCGTGCAGGTCAACCTCCTGTCTGCTGGCCACCCAGTGCGCTTTGGCGGCAATTTTATACATTTCTAATCCCACATGTGACAATTTGTGACATGTTATGTGGTTGCCAGGAAGCGAAAAAACACATCATATCATGTCAAAGCATGACCATGGCTGTGCTGACGTGACTCAAAGTGACGGCCACCTTTCCACTGCTCGTACTGAACACTAGCAAGAGCAGATGCTGAATTCACTGCCTTCAGCCTCCCATGTAAGAAAGGCCTACAACTGATGCCACTTTACAGAGTACCTAAAGTGGCATGTGACAAGATATTAAAAAGTATGTGTACATGCAATACAAGGTTTCATAAAAGTTAGAACGCTGACACCAGATTCTATTAATATCTGGCACTGTGTCGCATCAGTGAGCGAAAACATGTTTATTTGTATAGACATATTTAAACGTTTGATCCACTATAATTAGCTGTGATGTTTTGGCAAAGCAGGTGATGATAATGGTAATGGAAATCCAGATGTTTCAGGAGCAGCCAAAAGATAATCTGGAGTGTATGCCAAACAATATGCACTGGCACCAAAACAAATTTAACACTAACTTTATTACGTTTGAAAATATTCAGTGGAAATAATCACTGAAAATAGCTAATTGTTTACTTTTATTCCTATCAGTGGTAGAGTTCCCGGATTCCAGCTTATTGTCAGATTCTGATATCCATTGAAAAATGTAGGAATTACCAAGGCTGTCTATGCAACACAAGTGTCAGTGGGACACACACACACAAAAAAAAAATAGATCACAAGAACAAGATTAGCTCTCAAAAGAGCTGGTGAGGGTTGCTTTTTTAGCAATATTTTTTTAGCAATAAGAATCAGCAAGGAGCAAGCTTGTTTGCAGTCTCATATAAATTGTATCATACTACCTGGAACATCTGTTACCTGTTGAATAACTTTGCATGCAGACTAATAAGAACTGTGTCATAACTTGCATCATCTATTACCTGTTGCATAGTACCATTGGCAAACGCAGGGGGGGATTACAGCTGCCCAGAATCCCCCCTCAGACCAGGGGTTGCTTTGTCTGGGGACAGGCACAAGTTGAGACTCTAGAATGTCTGCAGGCATCCTGCAGCTTACAGCCCCACCATCTCTCTTTCCCTGCTACATTTGACTTTGGACAAAGCAGCAGCGTGTGTACAGAGCATGGGACAGCTCTGGGGAACTTAACAGAGTCAGGTATGAGCACAGCCCTGTGCCCTGCTGTGTGAATGCTTCACTTTCCCCTTCATTACCAATGTTGGCTGCCCTCATTATTATCTGTATCCAAACTGCTCCTGATAATCCTGTTGTCGGTTGGTCAGACAGACAGGAAATTGCATTATGTCCAACAAGCATGATGTCCTAACATATTATTTTACTGTATTGTGTGTAGCTGAGGAAGACCCTTCAGGAATCCCCCCCCCCCTTTGAAAATCCCGGGTTTTCCCGAGTACTGCATGCGGACTTGCATGAACTATTTCACAACCTGCATCATCCATTATCCATTGAATAACTTTGCATGAAGACTTGTTTGAACGGTATTGTACTTGGTTTACCCACTGCCTGAACCTTACCCATGGATTGCTTGATACTGGAAAGTCTACAGTCACTGTCTCTGCCATTACTGACAAACGACGTTGATTGCTTCATACTTCTGAACCAAGGTAATAACCTGTGTGATACAGCTGAACTATTAAACTGTGTTACTAGCCTCATTAGGGCTCTAACAGGTTATTCCTCTTTACAACAGTCTGTATGCCTTGCACCTTAAGACCTGGGGGTGACTGTAATCAGGAGAAAAATAGTGTGTCCTGTTCACGTGGTGGGTTGTCTATAGGTGAAGACGTGGGCCGAGCTCAGAGCCATGGTAATAGATTGGGGCATAGAGACTGAGTGAGGACATAACCTGTCAGGCCTTACACAAATACATATGTAATAGCTGGAGGCATTTGGCAGCATTAAACTTAATTTGTTTTTATAGATATTATTTTTAAAAACAGTATTCTACATATTGGAAGAGGGCTAGGTGGTTCTTGTAGGGACCAAGAGTACCTAAACGAGAAGTAGAGAGAGACCAGAAGCCCAATGGCGCAGTATCATTAAGTATAAGGGAATTAAGTACATATGAATATATCAAAGAAGAGTGCGGAACGTTCTGCATGCAAACTGTTTTGGAAGCCAACATCCTCCATTATGTTTGTTAGTGCATGTGTTTTGAATGCAAGTTGTGTATCCTGCCTTTAATTAGAGATGGACCGAACCTCCGATTTTAGGTCCGCGAACCTACCGCGAAAGTTCGGTTTGCGCGAACTTTCACAAACCGCAATAGACTTCAATGGAGAGGCAAACTTGGAAATTTAGAAATAATTATGGTGGCTAGAAAAATGAGGGAAAGAATGTTTCAAACGGTCTAAAACCTGGACAGAGACATAGTTGAGTGGGATACACATCAAAAGTCTCAATAAAAATCCTAGGTTTAATAAAACCACTATTTTAACGACAGAAATATCATTGAATGTTCAATTGCAGGCCTATATTGCTTTACAACATCAGAAAGTGTAATCCCTTCCCTCCTTCAGAGGAAAAAATTGTACCATTAATGAGCACCAGGGATGCTCGGATACCCCTTTTTATTATTCGAGTTAGGTCGAATTCGAATAGTAAATTATCCGAGGTCGGTCGAATATTCGAGTCGAATATTTTTTACTATTCGATTCGACCTCGAAATTCGAGCTCACTATTCGAGTCGGTATTCGAGCTCATTATTCGAGCTGACTATTCGAATTGGCCTTAAATAGCTTCCAACACTTGTTTGGGGGTAAATGATGCAAGAAACATCTTTTTTCCCAAGTAACAACAGCAAGTGAAAAAAAAAGTGGAAAGAGAAGTTGTGTCCAAAATTCTGTTCAGTACTGTATACTTCTTCTTCTTCTTCATCTTCTTCTTCTATATCTTCTTCTATATCTTCTTCTTCTTCTTCTTCTATATCTTCTTCTTCTATATCTTCTTCTTCTTCTTCTTCATCTTCATCTTCTTCATCTTCTTTTTCTATATCTTCTTTTTCTATATCTTCTTTTTCTATATCTTCTTTTTCTATATCTTCTTCTTCTTTTTCTATATCTTCTTCTTCTTCTTCTTCTTCTTTTTCTATATCAGAATCAGAATCAGAATCCATTTATTCGCCGAGTATGCTGTAGGCATACCCGGAATTGGTTGTGGTACACATGGCAAGGCATTTAAACATTAGACATTCGGACATTAAAACATTCAAGACATTAAGACATTTGAGACAATCAATAGTTACGAGGGACAGCGCATTTCACTAATTCAAGAGACAGACATACATGCATTGGTGAGAATGTATTCATATTGTACATGCCAGGCACTGAGAGAAGTACTTTAGGCCTGGTTTAGGGTGACTCGGGAGCTGGGTGGTCCGTGAACCAAACTATAGGGGCCAGATGGACAAGTGTTCAGCAGGAGAACAGCTTGAGGAAAGAAGGTGTTCTTGCGCCTTGTGGTTCTGGTGTGGATTGTTCTGAAACGGCGGCCCAGTGGGAGTGGCTCAAAGAAGCGACTACCTGGGTGGGATGGATCTTGTGCGATCTTACAGGCTCTTTTCCTCAATCTGGCGGTGTGGATGAGGTCAAGGGGGGGCAGGGGCGTGCCGATGACCTTTTCTGCCGCGCTTATTACTCTCTGTAGTTTATTCCTGTCACTAGCTGTTGCCCCTGCATACCAGGCAATAATGGAGGAGCACAGGATGGACTCAATTGTGGCAGAGTAGAAACTGGTGAGCAGCTCCCGTGGGATGCCGAATTTCTTCAGCTGCCGCAGGAAAAATAGTCTTTGCTGGGCACTCTTCTGGGTTTTGGTGGTATTTTGCCCCCATCTGAGGTCGCTGGTTATGGTGGTGCCTAGAAACTGAACACACGGTACCCTGGTGACTTCGGTCTCCCCAATGCAGACTGGTGGGAGGGCATGAGGGAGTTTCCTGTAATCCACAATCAGTTCGACAGTCTTGGCTGCATTGAGGACAAGGTTGTTGTCTTTGCACCAGTTGCAGATCCTCTCTATCTCGCTGCGGTAGGCCTGCTCCTCCTTCTTGCTAATGAGGCCGATGATGGTTGTGTCATCCGCAAATTTGATGACCTTAACGGAGTCAGCATTTGAGACGCAGTTGTTGGTGTAGAGGGAGAACAAGAGTGGGGACAGGACACACCCCTGTGGTGCCCCTGTGTTGGTGGTTCTCACGCTGGAGGAGCAGTCCCCGAGCTTGACCTGTTGTGTCCTGTTTGAGAGGAAGTCCCCCACCCACCTGCAGAGGGATATATCATCTTCTTCTTCTATATTGTCTTCTTCTTCTTCACTTTTTTCTCTTTTATTTTTTTTTTAAAGAAATGCAGCTATTTTTAAACGTAATAAATAGCTGGTGGCGCATGATGGAAGCGCCATTGTATGTGCTCCCTGGCAGTGGAAACACACAGACAGCAGGAGGTAAATTCAGCAACAGCAGCAGGAGGAGGATGATTGTGTGGCAGCAGGCAGTCAATGAGGCAGGCAGCGAGACATAATAGGCTGTGGTACCTAGCGGTGGTACCAGGCCGTAAATACACAGCATGAGGTTCCAGACAGCGGTCGTGAAGCCCACATCGTGTCCAATACACAACTGGGACAACACAGTTTTCAACCCGGACACCTCTAAAAATAATATCACAAAGTATTAAAAAGTATATATATTTGTTTCGTTTTTTTAAAGAAATGCAGCTATTTTTGAGCGTAATAAATAGCTGGTGGCGCATGGTGGAAGCGCCATTGTATGTGGTCCCTGGCAGTGGAAACACACAGACAGCAGGAGGTAAATTCAGCAGCAGCAGCAGGAGGAGGTTGATTGTGTGGCAGCAGGCAGTCAATGAGGCAGGCAGCGAGACATAATAGGCTGTGGTACCTAGCAGTGGTACCAGGCCTTAAATGTACAGCATGAGTTTCCAGACAGCGGTCGTGAAGCCCACATCGTGTCCAATACACAACTGGGACAACACAGTTTTCAACCCGGACACCTCAGAAAAATTAAACCTTTTTTATTTTTTAATGGTTTATTTTTATTTTTTTACAGCAAATTACACATATAGCTATTGTTGGACGTAATAGCTGGTGGCAGAGTGGCAGCAGAAGGTAAAATCTGTGTACCCTGGCAGTGGGAAACACAGACAGACAGCAGAAGGGCAGTACTCAGCAGCCCACTGTAGGTGTAAAATGTGTGGCTACAGGCGAGGCGACATAATATTCAAACTGAACCAGGCTGGCTTAGTAGTGAGCAGGAGCCAGGAGGTGGTAAAGGGTGGTAAGGCATATTAACGATTCCGGCAGCCAGTTCATGTCCCCCTCTCGCCGACAACAGGGGCCAGGAACTCGCCTTCCACCCATGCCTGGTTCATCTTGAGAAACGTCAGTCTGTCCACAGACTTGTGAGACAGACGTGAGCGTTTCTCGGTGACCACGCCACCAGCTGCACTGAAGCAGCGCTCCGACAGCACGCTGGAAGGGGGACAGGACAGCACTTCCAGGGCGTACTGCGCCAGCTCGCTCCAGATCTCCAGGCGCTTGACCCAATACTCCATGGGATCAACAGGGGCATCGCTGTCAAGCCCGCTGTAGGACCCCATGTAGTCAGCCACCATGCGGGTCAGGCGCTGGCTGTGACCGGAGAAGGATGCTGCTGCATGCACCTCCTCTCTAGTCACTGCTGGAGCCTCTACAGTCCTGTAGAGCTTGTTGCTGAGAGACAGCAGGTCTGTGGGGTGCTTGCTGCTGGATGCAGGCACCTGCTGCTGCCTCTGTGCTGGCTGGACAGTGGGGGTGGAAGGCTGGGGGAAGGCTTCCTCAAAGCGCTCAACAAGGGCCTGCTGCAAGCTCCTTATTTGTTGCGCTGGGTCTCCTCCTGCAGGAGGCAGGAACTGGCTCAACTTCCCCTTGAGGCGCGGGTCCAACATCATGCTGATCCAAATGTCCTCCCTCTGCTTCATCTGGATCACCCTGGGGTCCTTGCGCAGGCACGTCAGCATGTGCGCTGCCATTGGGAAGAGGCGGGCCATGTCTGCTGGCACATCGATGGCAGTGCTGTCCTCATCCTCCTCCTCTGCCGCCTCCTCCCTTCTCCACCCCCGCACCAACTCAGCTGCACTGTGCTGATCCCCCTCATCAGCAGCAAGGTCAGAGACCTCCACCAAGTCCTCCTCCTCCTCCCCCTCAGAGGTGGACTGTGCAGCTGCATGCCGCTCCTGCTGGGCCAAGGCTGCCGCTCCCTGTTCCAGCAAAGCATCGAGGGCCCTGTTCAGCAGACAAACCACGGGCACCCACTCGCACACCATAGCATGGTCCCTGCTCACCATGTTGGTGGCCTGCAGAAAGGGAGCCAGCACTAAGCACACCTGCTGCATGTGCCCCCAGTCATCATCGGGGACAATGGACGGGATGTTGCTGGTCTTGTCCCTTTTCTGAGCGGCGGACACAGTGGCCAGGGCAAGGTACTGGTTGACAGCATGCTTCTGTTGAACCAGACGCTCCAACATCGCCAGGGTGGAGTTCCAGCGAGTTGGAACGTCAAGGATCAGCTGATGGCGTGGCAGCTCCAGCTCCTTTTGCACGTCTTCCAGGCTCGCAGAGGTTGCAGGCGAGCGCCGGAAGTGACGCACAACATTCCTTGCCGTTTCCAGCAGTTCGCCCTTCCCCTGGTAGGTGCGCAAGAACTTCTGCACCACCAGGTTCAGCACGTGGGCAAGACAGGGGATGTGGGTCAGGTTTCCCCTGTCGATCGCGGCAACCAGATTGGCCCCATTGTCGGCCACCACCTCTCCGACTCTGAGGCCTCTGGGGGTCAGCCAAATCCTCTCCTGCTCCTGGAGTTTGGCCAACACATGGGTTGCCGTCAGTTTGGTCTTCCCAAGGCTGACCAACTGCAGCAGCGCTTGGCAGTGGCGTGGCTTCACGCTGCTGCTGAGGCGGGGGGTTTGGCCAGGTGTGCTGGAGGATGGCAGAGGATTGGAGGAACCTGCTGCAGTTCCCCTGACCCTGCAGGGTGGCACCACCCACTGTGTTGCTGCTGCTTCTGTGCCCACTGCTGCTCTCCCATCCTCACCCCCTTCCACCAAGCTGACCCAGTGGACAGTGAAGGACAGGTAGCGGCCTGTCCCGAAGCGGCTGCTCCAGGAGTCCATGGTGACGTGGACCTTTTCACCAACCGCGTGCTCCAGCCCTCGCTCCACATTGGCCATGACAAAGCGGTGCAGTGCAGGCATGACCTGGCGGGCGAAAAAGTGTCTGCTGGGGAGCTGCCAGTCTGGGGCTGCACAAGCAAGCAGCGCACGCATGTCGCTCCCCTCCTGCACGAGCGTGTACGGCAGGAGTTGGGAGCACATGGCCCGTGCCAGCAAGCCGTTCAGCTGCCGCACGCGACGACTGCTGGGAGGCAGAGCCCTAACCACCCCCTGGAAGGACTCGCTCAAAAGGCTCTGGCGTTGCCTTTAGCTAGCACGGGAATCAGCGGAGACAGCAGAGGAGGCCACTGAGGACTGGCTGCCAGAACATGCCTCAGTGTCGGCGGCAGGAGTTGCAGAGGGGGGAGGAGCAGTGCGTTTCCGCACTCCTGCTGGTGCTGCTGGAGGAGCAGGAGGGCGGGTGGCTGCTGTTGCTGCTGCTGAAGGCTGTGCAGTGATGGGTGTGGTGCCACTGCCAGCACCAGATACCTTCAGCCTCTGGAACTCCTCATGCTGGTGGTAATGTTTAGCAGCAAGATGGTTGATCAGAGAGCTGGTGCTGAACTTTAAGGGGTCTGCACCTCTGCTCAACTTCCGCTGACAGTGGTTGCAAGTGGCGTACTTGCTGTCAACTGTGGGCATGGTGAAAAATTGCCAGATTGGTGACAAGAAAACCCCCCTACAGCCTGGAGCCGCTGCTGCCTGTCTCTCTGTGGTGGTTGGGGGGGGGGGGGGGCTTGGGTGCGGCTGGTGGTGGTACTGGCAGATGCTGCTGCTGCTGCTGCTGAGCCTGAGACACCAGCAGGCTGTGGGACCTGCCTACTGCTGCCAATGCTTGCAATGATGCGCCTCCTTGCAAGGCCCACAAGCGCATCCTCCTCCTCCTCCTCAGAGCTGCTGATGATGACATCCCCAGGTGCTGGTGGTGGCGGCACCAAGTCTTTGTCTGTCACCACGTCATCATCATCATCATCCTCCCCCTCCTGAAACATGTCCTGCTGGGATGATGACCCCCCAAACTCCTCTCCTGATGCATGTATGGGCTGCTTGACTGTCGCCACAGTCTTGCTGTCCAATCCCTCCTCCCCCAAAGTGCCCATCAGCATCTCCTCCTCAAAATCGCCAACAACAGCAGACAATTGACTCATGATGCCTGGGGTCAAAAGACTGCTGAATGACAGATCGCCAACTGACGGTGAACTGACCTCCTCCCCAGGCCCTGCTGGGCGGCTGCTGCGAACAGCAGTGGTGGTGGTGGTGGTGAGGGTGGAGGCCTCGGATGCAGAGCTGATGGTGGGCTGCTCATGCTCCGTCATCAGTTGCACCACAGTGGCTGCATCCTTTTCCTCAATGGGACGTTTCCGACCCGGCTGGAGGAAAATAGGAGCAGGTACTACACGCTGCTGCTGCTGTGTCTCTGCAGCGTGAGTTGCTCCTGCTGGGCGGCGCCCAAGGCGTCCATGGCCAGTGGCTATAGGCGGAATGTTAGCCACTGACACAGCTGCTGCTGCTGCGGAACTGTGCATGGTGGCGCGGCCGCGGCTTGCCACAATGCTGCTCCCTCTCCTCCTGATTCTCTTGCTGCCCTTCCCCTTGCCCAAACCACGCTGGCTTCCAGACATCTTAGATGTTTTGGGCGTAAACAAAAAAGTTTTTTAAAAGGGCGGGTGAAAAAGTGGGGTACTTTAATGGAGTGGGTTGGTGGGTGAGGTGACACTAATCACTAAGTGATTAGATCGCTAAGTGATTACTAGTACAGTACAAATACAAAATACAATAATTCAGTAATCAGTAAGTGTGAACAGTGAACAGTAAGTGTGTCCCCTAGTACACTAACTAGAAAATACAATAATCAGATTCAGTAGAAGGAAATAGAGTGTGTGTACACTACAGACAGTGCACACACACACACACGCAGGAGCTAGCCTATGTACAGTGACTGAGTGTCCCTCTAGTACAGTAAGTACAACTAGAAAATACAATAATCTGATTCAGTAGTAATCAGATGATTCAGTAGAAGGGAATACTGTGTACTGTGTACACACTACAGACAGTGCACGCACACACACACGCAGGAGCTATGAACAGTAACAGTGAGTGTCCCTAGTACAGTATACAAAATACAATAATCAATCAGTAAGTAAAGGACAAGACAGGGTAGAATAAACAGCAGAAACACTGGTATAGATGAGAAATAAACTAACAGAGGACAGGAGGACAGCTGCCCACACAGGCAAGGCCCTGAGGCCTAAAGCTGTGTAAGCTTGCCTGCAGCAGCAGCTGTCTCTATGTAACACACAAGCTACTAACTAAAATACAATCTCTATCTAGCTAACAACAATATAGGTGTATATAGTAGGTGTATGTGAGCAAAAACGCTAGGTAATTGACCACTATAGAGCACTTGCTAAGCCAAAGCACAAAGGAGCAGATCTCTCTCTGTACAAAGTCAGGCAAGGACGGAAAAGCCGAACATGGTGGCCGCTATTTATAGGGTAGGGGCTGGCCAGGGTCCCCCTCTGTGATTGGCTGCCGTCAGAGGGCCTGGGAGCCCTCTGATTGGCTCTAAGGACATCAATCTGGGCTATGACGCTATTCGAGCTCGGTATTCGAGCTTGAATAGCGCTGTTTGCTCGAATAGCTCGAATAGTAAGTGGGCTATTCGAGTTCACTCGAATAGCCCATTCGAATAGCTGTAGCTATTTGAGCTCGGTATTCGAGCTCGAATAGCTGAAAAAGAGCTCGAATATTCGAGCTACTCGAATATTCAAGCTCTGCTGAGCATCCCTGATGAGCACCATTACACTGCTGTTATATCTTTTATATTAAAGGATACCAGAGCCCAAAACAAGATGAATGGGGGGGGAACAGGCATGTATGGTGAGCTGTCCTAATTGCTCACTGCTTCCCCTCCCCACCGTTCTCCTTTCTGCCCCCTCGGGTACCTGTAATTGCCCTGTGGCCCCGTCTTAAGATCGGCTCAGTCAAGATCCAGTGCGCCTGCGCTGACCGTGCTACACATGTACTACAGCATGCAACCGTGGCCGAAAGCGATCCGCACATGCGTGTGACATCATTGTGATGTCACATGCATGCACAGAGCGTTTTCAGCCATGGTTGCATGCTGTAGTACGCTTGCAGCTGGATCCCGACCAAGCGGACCAGAAGACTGGGCCCCAGGGCAATTACAGGTACCCGAGGGGGCAGAAAGGAGAACGGGGGAGCGGCGAGCTTCAGGACAGCTCACCATGCATTCCTGTTCCACCCCCCCCCCCCCCCTGTTTCTCATCTTCTTTTGAGCTCTGGTTTCCTTTAAACATGCTGAATTAAATGCACAAAGTTTTATTCATGGGATCCGTAGCTACTGTTTATAAATCATGGAGTTAGACAAGCATCTCCATGTCTTCCATATCCAATTATTAATAGCATTGTTACATGAATTTATTTTATTACTGATGAAATGAATTTATTTTTTATTAATGAGGAAGTGTGGTCCTCCGCTTCTGCCATGCTTGTTCGCATTAAAGCAAAATGACTGTTAGAAAAACACAGCAACAGAGATTCTGTTATCTTTTTCTCCTCCAACCAAGACACTTCTAACTGATAGTTTTCAGAAAGAAATCTGCAACTGGCATATTTAAGATGCGCTTCTGAAAACTTTACTTTAAAACTTGTAGGAATAACAATAGATGTGAAAATCCCCCTGTTAGTGTCATCTGGAGTCAAGTCAACAGACTGGGGACCGGGAAAACCTCGAGCCTGCCAATTCACCTGTCTCCGAAGACACAGAGGCAGCTGAGTCAGCGGTGGTCACACTAGCATGATTCACTGGGGAGACCGTGTCTGCCTCCTCTACAGCATCTGCTACACACATTCCTGACACTGCTGGAGCTGCTGTGCATTGGAAATGACTGGTGTGGCTGCATAGCAAGAGAAGAGAAAACAATGAAAATAAGATGCACTAAGCCTAGTAACCTGAAAACTGAATAACTGACTTACACAGTGTAAATATGCTATGGCCTATACTCCGGCATCTTCATATCAAAGATCAACCAAGGTCAATGGGAATTATGACCGATTACCGCTCTGAGCTGTGGATTTCCAGCCAGAGACTGACTGGGGATTACCACTAAGGAAGGTTTAAAAAGCCGTGCAATTTTTTCACAAGCTTTTAGACCATAAAAATCATACTGCTATATAGATCTGCAGCAGCGGAACAGTTAAAAATGGTGCATAGCGCCGACAGTATAAAAATGGCGCCGCATTAATTTACATTAGAAAACGATATTTATCGTTTTATAAGTTAAAAAATGGCATCACATTAATTTACATTTTAAAACGATATTCATCATTTTAAGGGTTAAAAAATGGCTCAGTGTTAGGCAGGGGGGGTGAAATGAGAATGATTAGGTGGAGGGAGGATGTGTGCATAGGCATACATTACCTTATCCCGGCCGGAAATCTCTCCTTCACTTCTTCAGTTAGTTTGCTGTAGTCCAGCATGCAGCCAATCACTATGTGGCTTCAAACTCTGCATGGTGATTGGGTTCCTGCAGGACTCCTGCAAACTAACTAGGAAGTGAAGGAGCGATCCCCGGTCGGGACATGGTAATGTATGCCTATGCACACATCCTCCCTCCACCTAATCCTACTCCCTCCACCCCTCTGCCTAGGGCTGGTTCAGACGGACGTTTGGAGGCGTTGCGTTTGCTGGCGTCGCGTTCAGCAGCGTTCATGTGCGTTTGGATGCGGTCGCGTTTTTTCTTCCCCTAGGGGGACATTAGCCGTCGCGGTTAACCTCCCCTGGAAGCTACATGTAGCTTCCAGGGGCTCCTTGAACGCCAGAGAAAATCGGGACCCAAACGCCGCGTTTGTGTAAACGTGCTTGAAAGCTTGGTACAAACTCTCCCATTCACTTGAATGGGAGCGTTTAACTAGAGATGAGCCAAAATTTTCGAAATTTCGAACTGCTTTTATTACGAATGCGAAATTTAACATTACGACCCAAATTCGTAATTTCGTAATTAATTTTCAAATCGTAATTTACAATTTCGTAATCCAAATTTCACTCCCGTAATGATGAATTTCGTGTCTCCAACCGAAATTTTACTTTTTCAGGTTTGTAAGGGTTTTTATCCCTCTAGATGCCTAAAATGAATAGCACAGCCAGCCTCCTCCTCCTCCTCCTCCTCCTCCTCCTCCTCCTCCTCCTCCTCCTCCTCCTCCTCCTCCTCCTCCTCCTCCTCCTCCTCCTCCTCCTCCTCCTCCTCCTCCTCCTCCTCCTCCTCCTCCTCCTCCTCCTCCTCCTCCTCCTCCTCCTCCTCCTCCTCCTCCTCCTCCTCCTCCTCCTCCTCCTCCTCCTCCTCCTCCTCCTCCTCCTCTCTCTCTCTCTCTCTCCAGAGATCTGTAGTATTTCAAAACCATACTCACATTCATGACATGTCCAGGGATCAAACCCAGGCCAACCACATGGAAGACAGCTATGCTCACCACCATACCACCAAACACACACTAAATAGACTGCTAACCTAAATCTTACTTGTAGACAGTCATATGAGACACATGCTGGGTGCAGGGCTTTGTGATTGGACCATGGACCATGCGATAGAGTGAGGTGCAAAAATGAAATCATGCCTAGCAGAGGATGGTTTCACAATGCTAAATGCTAGGCTGGCTGTGGTGCAATTGGTTAGTGCGTCTGGCTGGTAACAGCAAGGTTACAGGTTCGATTCCATCCAGGCATGTCTTTTCCTTTTGCGTTCAACAGTTGTCCAAACAGAGCCAACAGAGCCCCAGATAGCCATGTAGAGTTAGGTCACAGCTAGCCTGGCTGTGGTGCAATTGGTTAGTGTGTCTGGCTGGTAACAGCAAGGTTACAGGTTCAATTCCATCCAGGCATGTCTTTTCCTTTTGAGTTCAACAGTTGTCCAAACACCGAGCACAAAGTTTTGCATGCGTAAAGTTTTACGCACGCAAAATACCCCATGGGGTTCAATGGCGCAGCGCGCGCACGCAAAAGGAAAAGACATGCCTGGATGGAATCAAACCTGTAACCTTGCTGTTACCAGCCAGACACACTAACCAATTGCACCACAGCCAGGCTAGCTGTGACCTAACTCTACATGGCTATCTGGGGCTCTGTTGGCTCTGTTTGGACAACTGTTGAACGCAAAAGGAAAAGACATGCCTGGATGGAATCGAACCTGTAACCTTGCTGTTACCAGCCAGACACACTAACCAATTGCACCACAGCCAGGCTAGCTGTGACCTAACTCTACATGGCTATCTGGGGCTCTGTTGGCTCTGTTTGGACAACTGTTGAACGCAAAAGGAAAAGACATGCCTGGATGGAATTGAACCTGTAACCTTGCTGTTACCAGCCAGACACACTAACCAATTGCACCACAGCCAGCCTAGCATTTAGCACTGTGAAACCATCCTCTGCTAGGCATGATTTCATTTTTGCACCTCACTCTATCGCATGGTCCAATCACAAAGCCCTGCACCCAGCATGTGTCTCATATGACTGTCTACAAGTAAGATTTAGGTTAGCAGTTTATTTAGTGTGTGTTTGGTGGTATGGTGGTGAGCATAGCTGTCTTCCATGTGGTTGGCCTGGGTTTGATCCCTGGACATGTCATGAATGTGAGTATGGTTTTGAAATACTACAAATCTCTGGAGAGAGAGAGAGAGAGAGAGAGAGAGAGAGAGAGAGAGAGAGAAAGGAGGTTGGTTGGTTGGTTGGTTATTCATTTTAGGCATCTAGAGGGATTGAAACCTTTGCAAACTTTAAAATACTAAATTTCGTAATCGTAATTACGAAAATTTGTGTAATTTGCGAAAATTACGAAATTTCGATTACTGCTAAAATCGTAATTGTAGTAATTTCGCGAAATTTCGGAAATTCGTAATTAGGTCATTACGCTCATCTCTACGTTTAACACCAAGCCCTGAACGCTGGCTGTAAACGCTCTGCAAACGTCCGTCTGAACCAGCCCTAAAGCCAGTGCCTCGCTGCCTCTCCCCCCCATCCCCGTGCTGCCTCACTAGCCCCCTGCATTTCCTAATGGTGCACCGTTCCACCGATAAATGTATCATAAAACGCTATTTACCGTTTTAATGTAAATACATTAAAACGGTAAATAGCGTTTTACGATACATTTATCCGCAGAATGGTGTGACATTTTTCCTCCTGCGCCTTTTTTAACTGGGCCCCTGCAGCAGTCTTGGGCATTGCTTACCTCCCCTGGATCCAGCTCGGGGTTACAGCTCTGACCTGCGGGTTTCCGGTCTAAGCCTGACTCGAGGTTTCCACTAAGGATGTTACTCATAACTAGTGTTGGGCGAACAGTGTTCGCCACTGTTCGGGTTCTGCAGAACATCACCCTGTTCGGGTGATGTTCGGGTTCGGCCGAACACCTGATGGTGTTCGGCCAAACTGTTCGGCCATATGGCCGAACTAAGAGCGCATGGCCGAACGTTACCCGAACGTTCGGCTAGCGCTGTGATTGGCCGAACGGGTCACGTGTAGTGTTGGGCGAACATCTAGATGTTCGGGTTCGGGCCGAACATGGCCGAACTCCGAACATAATGGAAGTCAATGGGGACCCGAACTTTCGTGCTTTGTAAAGCCTCCTTATATGCTACATACCCCAAATTTACAGGGTATGTGCACCTTGGGAGTGGGTACAAGAGGAAAAAAAAATTAGCAAAAAGAGCTTATAGTTTTTGAGAAAATCGATTTTAAAGTTTCAAAGGGAAAACTGTCTTTTAAATGCGGGAAATGTCTGTTTTCTTTGCACAGGTAATATGCTTTTTGTCGGCATGCAGTCATAAATGTAATACATATAAGAGGTTCCAGGAAAAGGGACCGGTAACGCTAACCCAGCAGCAGCACACGTGATGGAACAGGAGGAGGGTGGCGCAGGAGGAGAAGGCCACGCTTTGAGACACAACAACCCAGGCCTTGCATGAGGACAAGAAGCGTGCGGATAGCAATTTGCATTTTGTCGCCATGCAGTCATAAATGTAATACAGATGAGAGGTTCAATAAACAGGGACCGGAAACGCTAACCCATCACAGATGTTCATTGTTCATGTTACTTGGTTGGGGTCCGGGAGTGTTGCGTAGTCGTTTCCAATCCAGGATTGATTCATTTTAATTTGAGTCAGACGGTCTGCATTTTCTGTGGAGAGGCGGATACGCCGCCGATCTGTGACGATGCCTCCGGCAGCACTGAAACAGCGTTCCGACATAACGCTGGCTGCCGGGCAAGCCAGCACCTCTATTGCGTACATTGCCAGTTTGTGCCAGGTGTCTAGCTTCGATACCCAATAGTTGAAGGGTGCAGATGGATTGTTCAACACAGCTACGCCATCTGACATGTAGTCCTTGACCATCTTCTCCAGGCGATCGGTGTTGGAGGTGGATCTGCACGCTTGCTGTTCTGTGTGCTGCTGCATGGGTGTCAGAACATTTTCCCACTCCAAGGACACTGCCGATACCATTCCCTTTTGGGCACTAGCTGCGGCTTGTGTTGTTTGCTGCCCTCCTGGTCGTCCTGGGTTTGCGGAAGTCAGTCTGTCGGAGTACAACTGGCTAGAGGAGGGGGAGGATGTCAATCTCCTCTCTAAAGTCTCCACAAGGGCCTGCTGGTATTCTTCCATTTTGACCTGTCTGGCTCTTTCTTCAAGCAGTTTTGGAACATTGTGTTTGTACCGTGGATCCAGAAGGGTATAAACCAGGGCCGGGCCGAGGCATAGGCTGGAGAGGCTCCAGCCTCAGGGCGCAGTGTAGGAGGGGGCGCACAATTCATTCAGCTGTCATTCCTAATTGTGTTTGAAGCAGAAAGAAATAAGAAAAGGGGATACATAGCAGTGACTGCAAGCCATATAACTAGATATTAAGGTGTTGGGGAGGTTGTGGACCCTGTGGCCCTCTTAGTCTAATAGCAATCAGTGTGTGACGGCTGGGGTGGCAGGGATGGAGGGGCGCACTTTGGTGTCTCAGCCTTGGGTGCTGGAGGACCTTGTCCCGGCTCTGGTATAAACCCAGTAATTGGTGTTGTCCAGAATGTGCACAATGCGTGGGTCGCGTTCAATGCAGTCCTAGGCCGAAGAGGTCATAGCCTAGGGTCACAAAACCTGTTTATTTGGGCAATTTCAATGGTGGCGAGACTGACGTACATAAATCGCAGCAATGGCCGTTAGCAACGTCTGAATCTCACGAAATGTCTCATGCAGGTAGAAGACATATTGTTAGACTTGGGCTCCAAAGATGGGTTCCCTACATCTCTGCAAACCAGAGTTACAGGGCTCCAAATTTGGTAAAATCCCCCATAGGCTTTCATTGGGCCTCCTATTTACAGTTCCAAAATCTCACATCTTTTCAAAGGGCAATTACTCAGCAGTGGCAAATTTTCTAGCATTGTAGGGACCCTTAGGGGGAACATGACTGGTGAGTTTCGGGCCCCTAGGCCAAAGAGGTCATAGCCTAGGGTCACAAAAACCTGTTTATTTGGGCTATTTCAATGGTAGTGATGGTGACGTACATAAATCGCAGCAATGGCCGTTAGCAAAGTTGGAATCTCACGAAATGTCTCATGCAGGTAGAAGACATATTGTTAGACTTGGATTCCAAAGATGGGGTCCCTACATCTCTGCAAACCAGAGTTACAGGGGTCCAAAATTGGTAAAATCCCCCATAGGATTTCATTGCCTCCCTATTTCACTTTCCAAAATCTCACATCTTTTCAAAGGGCAATGGCTCAGCAGTACCAAATTTTCTAGCATTGTAGGGACCCTTAGGAGGAACATGACTGGTGAGTTTCGGGCCCCTAGGCCGAAGAGGTCATAGCCTAGGGTCACAAAAACCTGTTTATTTGGGCTATTTCAATGGTAGTGATGGTGACGTACATAAATCACAGCAATGGCCGTTAGCAAAGTCTGAATCTCACGAAATGTCTCATGCAGGTAGAAGACATATTGTTAGACTTGGATTCCAAAGATGGGGTCCCTACATCTCTGCAAACCAGAGTTACAGGGCTCCAAATTTGGTAAAATCCCCCATAGGATTTCATTGCCTCCCTATTTCACTTTCCAAAATCTCACATCTTTTCAAAGGGCAATGGCTCAGCAGTACCAAATTTTCTAGCATTGTAGGGACCCTTAGGGGGAACATGACTGGTGAGTTTCGGGCCCCTAGGCCGAAGAGGTCATAGCCTAGGGTCACAAAAACCTGTTTATTTGGGCTATTTCAATGGTAGTGATGGTGACGTACATAAATCGCAGCAATGGCCGTTAGCAAAGTCTGAATCTCACGAAATGTCTCATGCAGGTAGAAGACATATTGTTAGACTTGGATTCCAAAGATGGGGTCCCTACATCTCTGCAAACCAGAGTTACAGGGGTCCAAAATTGGTAAAATCCCCCATAGGCTTTCATTGGGCCTCCTATTTACCGTTCCAAAATCTCACACCATTTCAAAGGGCAATGGCTCAGCAGTGGCAAAACTCACCAGTCATGATCCCCCTAAGGGTCCCTACAATGCTAGAAAATTTGGTACTGCTGAGCCATTGCCCGTTGAAAAGATGTGAGATTTTGGAAAGTGAAATAGGGAGGCAATGAAATCCTATGGGGGATTTTACCAATTTTGGACCCCTGTAACTCTGGTTTGCAGAGATGTAGGGACCCCATCTTTGGAATCCAAGTCTAACAATATGTCTTCTACCTGCATGAGACATTTCGTGAGATTCAGACTTTGCTAACGGCCATTGCTGCGATTTATGTACGTCACCATCACTACCATTGAAATAGCCCAAATAAACAGGTTTTTGTGACCCTAGGCTATGACCTCTTCGGCCTAGGGGCCCGAAACTCACCAGTCATGTTCCCCCTAAGGGTCCCTACAATGCTAGAAAATTTGGTACTGCTGAGCCATTGCCCTTTGAAAAGATGTGAGATTTTGGAAAGTGAAATAGGGAGGCAATGAAATCCTATGGGGGATTTTACCAATTTTGGACCCCTGTAACTCTGGTTTGCAGAGATGTAGGGACCCCATCTTTGGAATCCAAGTCTAACAATATGTCTTCTACCTGCATGATACATTTCGTGAGATTCAGACTTTGCTAACGGCCATTGCTGTGATTTATGTACGTCACCATCACTACCATTGAAATAGCCCAAATAAACAGGTTTTTGTGACCCTAGGCTATGACCTCTTCGGCCTAGGGGCCTGAAACTCACCAGTCATGTTCCCCCTAAGGGTCCCTACAATGCTAGAAAATTTGGTACTGCTGAGCCATTGCCCTTTGAAAAGATGTGAGATTTTGGAAAGTGAAATAGGGAGGCAATGAAATCCTATGGGGGATTTTACCAATTTTGGACCCCTGTAACTCTGGTTTGCAGAGATGTAGGGACCCCATCTTTGGAATCCAAGTCTAACAATATGTCTTCTACCTGCATGAGACATTTCGTGAGATTCAGACTTTGCTAACGGCCATTGCTGCGATTTATGTACGTCACCATCACTACCATTGAAATAGCCCAAATAAACAGGTTTTTGTGACCCTAGGCTATGACCTCTTCGGCCTAGGGGCACAAAACTCACCAGTCATGTTCCCCCTAAGGGTCCCTACAATGCTAGAAAATGTGGTACTGCTGAGCCATTGCCCTTTGAAAAGATGTGAGATTTTGGAAAGTGAAATAGGGAGGCAATGAAATCCTATGGGGGATTTTACCAATTTTGGACCCCTGTAACTCTGGTTTGCAGAGATGTAGGGACCCCATCTTTGGAATCCAAGTCTAACAATATGTCTTCTACCTGCATGAGACATTTCGTGAGATTCAGACTTTGCTAACGGCCATTGCTGCGATTTATGTACGTCACCATCACTACCATTGAAATAGCCCAAATAAACAGGTTTTTGTGACCCTAGGCTATGACCTCTTTGGCCTAGGGGCCCGAAACTCACCAGTCATGTTCCCCCTAAGGGTCCCTACAATGCTAGAAAATTTGCCACTGCTGAGTAATTGCCCTTTGAAAAGATGTGAGATTTTGGAACTGTAAATAGGAGGCCCAATGAAAGCCTATAGGGGATTTTACCAAATTTGGAGCCCTGTAACTCTGGTTTGCAGAGATGTAGGGAACCCATCTTTGGAGCCCAAGTCTAACAATATGTCTTCTACCTGCATGAGACATTTCGTGAGATTCAGACGTTGCTAACGGCCATTGCTGCGATTTTTGTACGTCAGACTCGCCACCATTGAAATTGCCCAAATAAACAGGTTTTGTGACCCTAGGCTATGACCTCTTCGGCCTAGGACTGGAACTGTAAATAGGAGGCCCAATGAAAGCCTATGGGGGATTTTACCAAATTTGGAGCCCTGTAACTCTGGTTTGCAGAGATGTAGGGAACCCATCTTTGGAGCCCAAGTCTAACAATATGTCTTCTACCTGCATGAGACATTTCGTGAGATTCAGACGTTGCTAACGGCCATTGCTGCGATTTATGTACGTCAGACTCGCCACCATTGAAATTGCCCAAATAAACAGGTTTTGTGACCCTAGGCTATGACCTCTTCGGCCTAGGACTGCATTGAACGCGACCCACGCATTGTGCGCATTCTGGACAACACCAATTACTGGGTTTATACCCTTCTTGATCCACGGTACAAACACAATGTTCCAAAACTGCTTGAAGAAAGAGCCAGACAGGTCAAAATGGAAGAATACCAGCAGGCCCTTGTGGAGACTTTAGAGAGGAGATTGACATCCTCCCCCTCCTCTAGCCAGTTGTACGCCGACAGACTGACTTCCGCAAACCCAGGACGACCAGGAGGGCAGCAAACAACACAAGCCGCAGCTAGTGCCCAAAAGGGAATGGTATCGGCAGTGTCCTTGGAGTGGGAAAATTTTCTGACACCCATGCAGCAGCACACAGAACAGCAAGCGTGCAGATCCACCTCCAACACCGATCGCCTGGAGAAGATGGTCAAGGACTACATGTCAGATGGCGTAGCTGTGTTGAACAATCCATCTGCACCCTTCAACTATTGGGTATCGAAGCTAGACACCTGGCACAAACTGGCAATGTACGCAATAGAGGTGCTGGCTTGCCCGGCAGCCAGCGTTATGTCGGAACGCTGTTTCAGTGCTGCCGGAGGCATCGTCACAGATCGGCGGCGTATCCGCCTCTCCACAGAAAATGCAGACCGTCTGACTCAAATTAAAATGAATCAATCCTGGATTGGAAACGACTACGCAACACTCCCGGACCCCAACCAAGTAACATGAACAATGAACATCTGTGATGGGTTAGCGTTTCCGGTCCCTGTTTATTGAACCTCTCATCTGTATTACATTTATGACTGCATGGCGACAAAATGCAAATTGCTATCCGCACGCTTCTTGTCCTCATGCAAGGCCTGGGTTGTTGTGTCTCAAAGCGTGGCCTTCTCCTCCTGCGCCACCCTCCTCCTGTTCCATCACGTGTGCTGCTGCTGGGTTAGCGTTACCGGTCCCTTTTCCTGGAACCTCTTATATGTATTACATTTATGACTGCATGCCGACAAAAAGCATGTTACCTGTGCAAAGAAAACAGACATTTCCTGCATTTAAAAGACAGTTTTCCCTTTAAAACTTTAAAATCGATTTTCTCAAAAACTATAAGCTCTTTTTGCTAATTTTTTTTCCTCTTGTACCCACTCCCAAGGTGCACATACCCTGTAAATTTGGGGTATGTAGCATGTAAGGAGGCTTTACAAAGCACAAAAGTTCGGGTCCCCATTGACTTCCATTATGTTCGGAGTTCGGGTCGAACACCCGAACATCGCGGCCATGTTCGGCCTGTTCGGCCCGAACCCGAACATCTAGATGTTCGCCCAACACTTCTCATAACAGAACAGACCAAACCAGTGCAAGGGGTGCAAAAAAGTTGAAATTGAGGCTGCACTTCCTAGCAAGCACTTATATCAAGTAATTTCTTAAAACAAACCTGTCACAGAATAAATAAATAAATTGCTTTTAACTTGTTCTCACTTTTTAAAGTGCCAGCATGCTTTATTTTCATGTGGAGCTGCATGCTGTAAAGGAGGTTTTTGGCTTGTGTCCCTTAATTATGACAGCAGAGGAAAACCCCTATGGAAGCCCAAAAGTGTCACTGTACAAGCAGTACTATGTCTATAGTGATGCATATTATGCTGATATAGTGGAAGAGAAAACCCTGTTTGTGCACTGCAGAATAATTTCTTCAGATGAGGTGCTGCAGTGCATTCTGGGTACAGAACTGACCTCCAAATTAGACCTGACCTCCAAATTAGTACTGACCTCCAAATTAGACCAAATGCATCGAAGCATCGACAGCTTCGTCTAATGTGGAGTTCCCGGCATCCCCTCAAAAAGACAACAGACACTGCCGTATTCTGTCACCCGTATTGAGTTCTCTTCACAGATGATGAATGATAGTGCATCAGATTGCTAGCACTAGGATTCACATTGAACATGGATCATATAATATTGTGTTCACTACTGGCTCCTCTGTCCTACCAAGCCCACTGTATGGAATCCACAGACCAGATCTTCCTACCATCCACCATCCCTGATCCTTATGATCCTCTGTACTACCGTTCACATAGTGTATATTCACAAAACCTGATCCTCTAGCCTACCATCCACACTGGGTGCATTCACTGAACCTTATCCTCTGCTCTACCATTCCCACTCTGTGTGTTCCCTAAGAATGATTTTCTAAACTATCATCCTCATAATGTACCCAATGAAGTCGACTAGCTTTGTCTGCACCTCCATCCCTCAATCCACACACAGTGTGGTAGCTAAGGAGCTATGCGCCCCAGTGCGAGTTATACATTGGGGCCCCCAAGCACTCTCTACATAACAATTGATAAAGCGCACCAAAAACCTGCCAATGGCAATCACAGTGCCAGAGGTGCAAGAAGGGGATGGGGAACAGTTTGTTAATGATTATTACTATTAAAAGCATCTATAGAAGTGATTGTTACAAGCACAGGACAAATGAAGCTAATACTGTGGTTGAGAGAGGGCCCCATGGGCCCCTCAGGCCCAACCTCTGTAACCCCTATTGCTATGCTAATGCCCACACACTGTTCTCCCTATCCTCTTATTTGTCCTATTATCCTGAGTGTGATGATCTGCTCAGCTGGCTGCACAGGCAGACAGCTGTTTGTCCATTCCTCTAGTCTGTGGGCTGCAGGTCTCTAGAACAGAGACCTGTCTTTCCATTGCAAGTTTCTGGTCTGTTCTCTTGCTGGGGAATTTACATACATTCGTTATGCAAATCCCCTACCTGCCTTCTTTGATGACTGGCACTATAAGAGCTTTATGTTTCCCAGAAGGCTTTGCTGGTCATTTCCTTTCCATGGTCTGTTCCTGATGGACACTGCTGGAGTGTCAGCCATTGCTATCTAGTATAGTTAATTCCTGGGGGTTGCTTTAGGCTCCTCTTCTAGCCCAGTCAGGTTGTATTATCTGTATTGCCTGTTCTGTCTTGTCTTGCCTGTTGCCATTATCCTGTCCCAAAGGTGGTCGACAGGAAATGGTTCTGATCTCTGTTCTTGGAGTATAGCTGGTGCAGCGGGTGCTACCAGCTATCTCTTCTGTTCTTTCTCCTGGGATCGCGCTAGCTACTTTTTGCTAGCGCTGGGGATCCTTCTGTTCTGCTACTCAGTACCTGGATCGCGCTAGCCACTTTTCGCTAGTGCTGTGGATCCTATCTCTCGCTTGTCTCTGTTTTCGTGTGTCTGTCTTGTCTGCTACGCTTGCTGGAGGCTCGGTGAGGTAACCGTTAAGCAAGCGCTCGCGTCCTCTGTTTCATGTTTTTCTGTCGATGGTTAGTTAGGCGTGCTTGTCTCTATTGTGCTTATCACGTGGAGACCGCGCATAACCGTGTGCACTGTTGCGAATGAGTGCGGTGTTCGCGGTTAGCTAGCGTTTGTTATTTTCCGTATCTCCTTATTGTATTATTTGCTGTGCCTTTGCTACCCTCGTATTCTATTCTGATCTGCCTTGTCACGTCTGGCGATCGCACCTCTCGCGATCGCGTTCCTATTTCATATCTGCTGTTGTGTGTGCGCGGTCGCGGGGTGGCGACTAGATTGGCGCACACACATACAACCTGTCCCTTTGCTCAATCTCATTCGCAATCGCCTCTCTTGCGATTGCGTTCTGCGCTTCGTACAATTCCTGTCTGGCACTTGTGGAGGTACAGAGGATTGGTTCCTCTGCACTCCCCAGCGCCATCTGCCGACAGGAATTTCCCTCTACAGGTGCGTAGCACCTTTTGCTGGGTGCCTGCAAATATACGCTTGTGAAGGATTTCCGCTGTGTCAGCGCACGCGTTGTGCGCTGATCACGGAGAAAGTTCCACAATCGTTACACTGAATGTTGCTTTTTTCTTCCATATTCCTCTTGTCTCTCTTCTTAATCCCGCCCCCACTGTGTGCTCCAGAGGTAGAATCTTAGTAGTAGTTTAGCGTTATTAACCCATTCAGGTTCCGTGGTTTTCATGTGAGAAATGTTCACCTCCCATTCATTAGCCTATAACTTTATCACTACTTATCACAATGAACTGATCTATATCTTGTTTTTTCCACCACCAATTAGGCTTTCTTTGGGGGGTACATTTTGCTAAGAGCCACTTTACTGTAAATGCATTTTAACAGGAAGAATAAGAAAAAAATGGAAAAATTCATTATATCTCAGTTTTCAGCCATTATAGTTTTAAAATAATACATGCCTCCATAATTAAAACTCACGTATTGTATTTGCCCATATGTCCCGGTTATTACACAGTTAAAATTATGTCCCTATCACAATGTATGACAACAATATTTTATTTGGAAATAAAGGTGCATTTTTTCCATTTTGCATCTATCACTATTAACAAGTTTAAAATAAAAAAATATAGAAATATTTCATCTTTACATTGATATTTAAAAAGTTTAGACCCTTAGGTAAATATTTACATGTTTTTTTTTTTATTGTAATGTTTTTTTTTTTTTTTTTATAGTAAACATTTTATTTGGGTAGTTTTGGGAGGGTGGGAGGTAAACAATAGATTTATAATGTAAATGTGTGTTCATTTTAATTTATTTTTATTTTCAGTTGTAGTATTACTTTTTGGCCACAAGATGGCGGTCATGAGTTTGTTTACATGACGTCACTCTAAGCGTAACACACGCTTAGAGTGACGCACCGGGGAGGGAACGGCCAGAAAAGGTGCAGCTTCCGAGAGAAGCTGTTGCTTTTTCAGCGGAGGAGAGGAATCAGTGATCGGGCACCATAGCCCGATACATTGATTCCCTGGCTACCGAATCCGCGGCCGGGAGTGCGCGTGCACGCGCGCGATCGGCCGCGGGAGCGCGCGGTAGCGCGCATGGTTCCTGGACGTAGTTTCTACGTCCAGGGACCAAAATAGGTTAAAAAAGGAGAGAATATTAGCTATATTACCTATCTGCAACTTCACATTACTTAATGTTGCTTTTTCACATGCACATGTGATTTGATTTTATGTCTAGTTTTACTTTATATTTTTTATGGTGTGGATTGTGTGGTAGTAGTAGGCAGCATTTTGCACATGGCTCTTTGTGACCTAAGGTTGGCCTGGGTTCTGTTTTCTAGCATGCATTTAAAAATATCGCTGATAATGGCATCTTGCTGTTAAGGTTATTTACCATTTTAGAAATGTCCTAAAGCGTTAAATAGCCTTAGTAACAAGCAGAGCCGGGCCGACACATAGGCTGGCGAGGCTACGGCCTCTGGGCGCATGTCAATCAATTAAATCATGAGCGCACTTCGGATCCGTGCCTGCCCGCCCTGCAATTTACCGGCCGCGGGTGGCAGCGGCGACAATTTGTCATCTGTGTACACTCTCTCTCTCTCTCTGAGAGAGTGTACAGTTGCCATGGCCACAATAACGCTGCCTGCACCGCCCCCCGCTCTCAAGAGCCGATGTTGTTACTTATTGCAAGGCTAGTAGCAAGCAGCCACTAAGCCAGCGTGCAGCTCACTCGTAAGCCCATGCTTACTGTAGCTGACGCTAGTGGCTCTCGCGTAAGTCCCGCCCCTTCACTTGATGTGGTCACGGACGGTGTCTGCTTGCTGAGTCCGCCCCCCTTCCTCAGTCATCACGTCACGACGGTCACATGACAGTGAAGTCAGTAATGTCCCTCGCAGGCGTCTTCTCTTCTCTGGCTGGGCTGGCTGCCGCTGCTGCGTAGTGTGGAATGGACTGCACCCGCAGCCATAATAATAAAGTAAGTTAGTCAGTGCAATGAAGAGACAGTCAGCTTCAGTGTGTCACATAGATGATAGTGAGTGACTGAGTGAGGAAATAGTATCCTGAATCCTGAGCTGACTGACTGCCTAGTTAGTTGTTTGCTAATTGCTATTGCTAAGAGATCTGCCTGTGAGCAAGCAGCATAGTGTCTGTCACCTGTGTATATAGGTGCAGAATGAGTTTGTGGATATAGTATATCATTCATTCTACACCTATAAACATATGTGGCCAGAATTATGCTGCATGCCTTAAAGTAGTTATCAGGCAAATATTTAAAAAAAAAGCTTTACTCACCGCTTTTTCCAGCCCCCAGCAGCCGACTGTTCTACACTGTCACCTCCGCTCTCCTGGTCTCTGTGCTTGGTGCGGAAGCCAACCCCGAGGTCATCCGCACTGCGCATGTGTGAACCGCCGCTGTTAATCAAGCCCACGTTGTACGCGGCTTACTGCGCAGGCACAGTAGTTCTGCGCCTGTGCAGTAAGCCGCATACAACGTGGGCTTGATTGACAGTGGCAGTTTGCACCTTCCGCACCGAGCATGGAGGCAGCAGCGGGGAGTGGAGGTGACAGCTTGGGACAGTCGGCTGCTAGGGGTTGGAGAAAGCCCCAGGTGAGTAAAGCTTTTCATTTAATATTTGCCTGATAACTACTAACTACTTTAAAGGAAATTTGAGTTGAACTTACCTGGGGCTTCTTGCAGCCCCCTGGAGTCCTCCTGTGCTGTGCCCACGGCGCCGGTCCAAGACTCTCTGGCCAGCAGCGGGCCTCCTCAACGCACTCCCGGGGGCATCTGCCGCATCTGCCATTTATGAAAATTTCTAATGCACATGCACAGTGTGCGCATGGCTTGGGGCCGCACATGTGCAGGAGCCGCCGACTGGCGGCAACCAGCCAGCTTTGTGGTGGTCGCCACTGCTGGCCAAAGGGACTTGGACCGATATGTTGTGGGCACAGAAGGACTTCAGGGGGCTGCTAGAAGCCACAGCTAAGTTCAACTCATTATTTGTAGACTTAAAGTACCCCTGACCTTATTTTAAAATAAAATGTTTTTAACGCTTTTTTTATTTGCTGTGACATATGAGTCACAGCACCATCCTCCCCCTTTAGCACCCCCTCTGTCCCCTACTCTGCTCAGCCGTAATGCAGAGCTCGCTGATGGGCAGGCAAGAAGTGTCAATACTTCCTCCTCTCTGCCCGTCCTCAGGAACGCCCACCCCATAATTTATTGTTACATTAAATGGGGGGGGGGGGGCGCACTTGGGCAGCCCAGCCTCTGTTGGTGGTGGACCTTGTCCCGGCCCTGGTAACAAGATGCAGATACCGGCATCTATCATACATTACCTGGTTCTGGCGATCGGGTCTCTTCCACTTCCTAGTTAGTTTGTAGGAGTCCTATAGCCAGCCAATCACCATGTGGGGACTAAAGCCGCATGGTGATTGGCTGGTTGCAGGACAACTGCGAGCTAACTAGAAAGTGCAGGAGACGCCATCATCCAAGACCAACTAATGTATACTTAAACCCCAGCCAAACCTGCTAGAATTACCACATTTGCAGGGTATGTTAAGGAGGACATTGGGAACAAGAGGAAAAAAACATTTTCAAAAAGACAGCATAGTTTTTGAGAAAATCAATGTTAAAGGAAAAAGTACCAAATTTTCTGTAGTAAAATTACATGTATTAACATCTATATAAAATGTTTTTATTTTTATGTTTTATATATGTTAAGAGTGTGGGAAATCTAAAAAAAAAATGATATGGGGTCCCCCCTCCCAAGCCTCTTTAACCCCTTATCCCCCATGCAGGCTGGGATAGCCAGAATGCGGAGCCCCGTCCGCATGGGACTTCGCACCCTGAGCTATACAAGTCCGCTTGGTCCATTGTGGGGGGGGGGGGGTGTCCGGAGAAGAGGGGTGGCCAGGCTCCCCCCCCCTCCACTGTCACAGGAGGAGGTGGAGCAACCTCGCCCTGGGGGAATTTATGGTGGCATCTGGAAATCCTCTTTAACCACTTGCCTACCTCCCACAGCCGACGGCAAAGTGGACGCCGAAAGGACCACAATGGGCCCATCGACGTTGCGTCCTTTCGGCATGCCTGGGGGGGAGCGATCGCGTCACTAGTGACGCGCGCTTCCCCCGGCAACTGGCTCTGCTCACCCGCGACGACAACCCGCCGACCGTTTGGAAGCGCCGGCGGGTTGTTAACCCCACCATCGCCGCATACAAAGTGTATAATACACTTTGTAATGTATACAAAGTGTATTCTACAGTCTGCCTCCTGCCCTGGTGATCCCAGTGTCCGAGGGACCACCAGGGCAGGCTGCAGCCACCCTAGTCTGCACCCAAACACACTGATTTGCCCCCCTGCCCCCTGATCGCCCACAGCACCCCTTAGACCCCCCTGCCCACCCCCCAGACCACTGTTTGCACCCACTCAACCCCCTAATCACCCATCAATTACTCCCTGTCACTATCTGTCAACGCTATTTTTTTCTTATTCCCTAAACTGCCCCCTGGGGACTCCTGATCCCAATCACCCACCCACACCCTCAGAACGTCCTCAGACCCCATCACCTCGCCAGTGCATTGCTTGCATCTATTCCCCCTACTAATCACACCTTGAGACACCCATCAATCACCTCCTGTCACCACCTGTCACCCCCTAGCACAACTACCCATCAGATCAGGCCCTAATTTGCCCCGTGTGGGCTCCTGATCACTCAGCCAAACCCTCAGATCCCCCTCAGACTCCCTTCCCGATCACCCGATTTCCAGACTACTCACGGTTTTGGGCCCATAAAATGCCAGGGCAGTATAGGAACCCCACAAGTGACCCCTTTTTAAAAAAAAGACACCCCAAGGTATTCTGTTAGGAGTATGGTGAGTTCATAAAAGATTTTATTTTTTGTCAAAAGTTAGCGGAAATTGATTTTTATTGTTTTTTCACAAAGGGTAATTTTTCACTAACTTGTGACAAAAAAAATCTTCTATGAACTCACCATACTCCTAACAGAATACCTTGAGGTGTCTTCTTTCTAAAATGGTGTCACTTGCGGGGTTCCTATACTGCCCTGGCGTTTTAGGGGCCCTAAACCGTGAGGAGTAGTCTAGAATCCAAATGCCTCAAAATGACCTGTGAATAGGACGTTAGGCCCCTTAGCGCACCTAGGTTGCAAAAAAGTGTCACACATGTGGTATCGTCGTACTCAGAAGAAGTAGAATAATGTGTTTTGGGGTGTATTTTTACACATACCCATGCTGGGTGGCAGAAATCTCTCTGTAAATGGACAATTGTGGGGGAAAAAAAAAATCAAAAAATTGTCATTTACAGAGATATTTCTCCCACCCAGCATGGGTATGTGTAAAAATACACCCCAAAACACATTATAATACTTCTCCTAAGTACGGCAATACCACATGTGTGGCATTTTTTTGCAGCCTAACTGCGCTAAGGGGCCCAAAGTCCAATGAGCACCTTTAGTCTTTACAGGGGTACTTACAATTTAGCCCCCAAAATGCCAGGACAGTAAACACACCCCACAAATGACCCCATTTTGGAAAGTAGACACTTCAAGGTATTCAGAGAGGAGCATAGTGAGTCCGTGGCAGATTTTTTTTTTTTTTGTCGCAAGTTAGAAGAAATGGAAACTTTGTTTTTTGTTGTTGTTGTCACAAAGTGTCATTTTCCGCTAACTTGTGACAAAAAATAAAATCTTCTATGAACTCACCATGCCTCTCAGTGAATACTTTGGAATGTCTTCTTTCCAAAATGGGGTCATTTGGGGGGTATTTATACTATCCTGGAATTTTAGCACCTCATGAAACATGACAGGTGGTCAGAAAAGTCAGAGATGCTTCAAAATGGAAAAATTCACTTTTGGCAACATAGTTTGTAAACGCTAAAATTGCTGCCCTTAAAACGCTGCTTTGCGTCAAATCCAGATATTTCCCCGGGACTTTTGGCATCTATCCCACTCCCCCATGCAAAAACTCAGATGTTAGACCCCTTGAAACATCTTTTCCATCACTTTTCTGGCCAGCATAAGTGTTTCTAGTTTTCAAAGTTCGCCTCCCCATTGAAGTCTATTGCGGTTCGCGGAAGTTCGCATTCGCGAACCAAAAATCGGAGGTTCAGGCCATCTCTACTGTCCAGTAAATAGCAGAGGTCGGTCCAGGCGGCAGGCAGGGGTATCCAATAACAGGCAAGGTCGGTTCAGGCAGCAGACAAGGATTTCCAGGAATCAAGCAGAGGTTAATCACAACAGACAAGGATAGTCAAATACAAACCAAGGTCAATATCCAGCAAATCATTAACAAGTGAGTGCGCACCCAGCAACTAGCCAAAGCTATGCTTATTACACTCCAATCACACTCCGCACATCCAATCACACAGAAAGGCTCTGCCTAGGTATCAGCTGTAAAGTCAGCTGACACCGCTCTGTCAGCTGTAAAGTCAGCTGACACTGATCTGTTACCTTTGCGGAGGGCATACTGGAAGAATCCTCTCCGCCTATCAGAATGTACGGCCTGTGAGCCAGCGGCAGCGTCATCAGCAGGGGACAAGCAGGTGCATTCCTTATAATTTTTAACTCATAGATAGGAATCAAGGGAAAAACGCTTCCATAACGAAACAAACTATAAGATAGGAACTTTTCTCTAGTCAAGAAAGACAGTCAGAAAGCATTATACTTTTTTTTTGGGGGGGGGGGGGTACATTTTTCAATGGATATCAGAATCTGACAATAAGCTGGAATCCAGCAACTCTACCACTGATTCCTATCAGACTGACTGTCTTGCTTGACTAGACAAAAGTTCCTATCTTATAGTTTGCTATTTTCAGTGATGATTTCCACTGAATATTTTCAAACGTAATAAAGTTAGTGTTACATTTGTTTTGGTGCCCGTGCATATTGTTTGGCATACACTCCAGATTATCTTTTGGCTGCTCCTGAAACATCTGGATTTCCATTACCATTATCATCACCTGCTTTGCCAAAACATCACATCTAATTATAGTGGATCAAAAGTTTAACCACTTTGGGACCGGCCGCCTAACCCCCTTTAGGGATCAGGGCATTTTGCGGTGGAGGGGGGTGCGCGCGTTTGGGGGGCTCGGGCGGCCGGATCCTGTCTGTGGCTGGCTAGGAATTTTCCCCCCCACCATGGTGGCAAGTGTCCCGCCTGTAGCTGGCAGCCATCACTTACCTTCCAGGCTCCAGCGATGAGCCTCAGTAGCCCCCTTCTTCTCCGGCGGGCATCTCCTCTCCAAATGACGCTCAGGTCGGGTCGCGGCTTGATGACGTCATAAAGGCGGGACCCGGCCCTGATGTCAGACGGAGCAGAGATGCCGGCCAGAGCAGAGGGGGGCGCCGATCGTCGCTGGAATGGCAGGGAGGTGAATGGATCCTCTTCTTTTCCCCCTTGCCGCCGCTGCCGCTGTCAAAGTGATCACTACGATCTGATGGAGATCGTAGTGATCACGTGATCAGCAGCCATACGCGATGGCTGCTGATCACTGAGGGGAGATGCAAGCTGTCATATGACAGCTTAATCTCCCCTCCCCGGGTGCGCATGACCGCGTCGGGAACGGTTCTTTAGTGCGGACGTTGAATCAACGTCCGGTCTGAACTGTACCACCCCCTGCCGGACGTTAATTCAACCTGCGGCAGTCCCCAATAGGTTAAATATGTCTATACAAATAAACACGTTTTAGCTCACTGATGTGACACAGTGCCAGATATTAATAGAATCTGGTGTCAGCATTGTAACTTTTATGAAACCTTGTATTGCATGTACACACACTTTTTAATATCTTGTCACATGCCACTTTAGGTAATCTGTAAAGTGGCATCAGTTTTAGGCCTTTCTTACATGGGAGGCTGAAGGCAGTGAATTCAGAATCTGCTCTTGCTAGTGTTCAGTACGAGCAGTGGAGAGGTGGCCGTCACTTTGAGTCACATGTCAGCACAGCCATGGTCATGCTTTGACATGATATGTGTTTTTTTTTTCGCTTCCTGGCAACCACATAACATGTCACAAATTGTCACATGTGGGATTAGAAATGTATAAAATTGCCGCAAAAGCGCACTGGGTGGCCAGCAGACAGGAGGTTGACCTGCACGACTAGTGCACAGTTCAGCTTCTCATGTGACAGAGGCCTTATGGTCTTAGGTGTTTGCAAAGGAATGCAATGCAAAAAGAACCTCAAACACCTATATTGCTGTGCTGCTTTTAACCAACAGCAGCACAGTGTAAAGCAACATGTGCTATGGGTGGATAAATAGATAGACAAAATGCATTTTATATGAACAAAATTCAAATGCGATGAATCAGAATCAGAATCATTTTATTTCGCCAAGCATGGCTGGGTCATGCCCGGAATTGGGTTTGGCACAATGGAGTGGTACATAGAAGGAAAGGCAGGAAAAACGTTAGATTGACAGTAATACATCATACTCAAATATAGACATACACAATATACAATCAGAATTAGATATCGATATACATATAGCTCAGTATCCATCTTTCAAAAGTACACTGCTGAAGTCTACCACTCTAATGCAGGTGGTAGGGCGCTCCTATGCAGGTGGTAGGGCACTGATAGAGGGTGGTAGAATTTTAAGGGAGTTCAGGAGGCTAACAGCTATCGGGAAGAAAGAGTTCTTGTGTCTGGTGGTCTTGGTGGGGAGGGCCCGGAGTCTCCGACCCAGTGGAAGTGGGGTGAAAAAACAGTGCCCTGGGTGAGAGAGGTCACTTGCAATCCTCAGTGCCCTGGCTCGCAGTCTTGTGTTATACAGGTGGTCAAGTGGGGGCAGAGGTCTCCCAATGGTCCTCTCCGCCGACCTAATGATCCTCTGTAATTTGTGCCTGTCACTGACGGTGGCTCCCGCATACCAGACCAAGATTCCGCCATCTTGGTCTGGTATGCGGGAGTCACCGTCAGTGACCGGCACAAATTACAGAGGATCATTAGGTCGGCGGAGGATAGATTCAATGGTGGCAGTGTAAAAGCATGTTAGAATCTCCTGCACCATGCCGAACTTCCGCAGTTGGTGGAGGAAGAAGAGTCTCTGCTGGGCTTTCCGTTGGGTTGACGTGATGTTGACTTTCCAACTGAGATCACTGGAGATGGTGGTGCCCAGCAGGCGAGCGCAGGGCACTCTGGCCACCTTGGTGCCATCGATGTAGATGGGAGGTGGGGAAGGAGACAACTTCCTAAAGTCAATTATAAGTTCGACGGTTTTGGCCGTGTTGAGCACCAGGCTGTTCTCCTTGCACCAGTGGCATAGTCTTTCTACCTGCTGCTGGTAATCCTGGATGTGATCTTTGATGACGAGGCCGACGATGGTGGTGTCATCTGCAAATTTTATGACTTTGACAGGGTCTACCGTGAATCTGCAATCATTTGTGTAAAGGGAGAAGAGCAGCGGGGACAGGACGCAGCCCTGGGGTGCCCCTGTGTTGGTCGTCACTTCTCGTAAGTAGATGTCCCCCAGCCTGACAACTTGGGATCTGTTGGAGAGAAAGTCAACGATCCATAGACGTAGGGTGGGATGGACCCCAGGCGTGGCCAGAACATTGTGGATTGTGCATGGGCATATAGTGTTAAATGCCGAGCTGAAGTCTAATAGCAGTACTCTGGCATACGCATCCTTCCTGTCTAGATGGTTGTGGATGTATTCCAGACAGATGTTTAGAGCATCATCAGTGGACCTGTTTGCCCTGTAGGCAAACTGGAGTGGGTCAAGTAGGGGCAAGGTGGATAGCTTGAGGGTGGATAATACCACTCTCTCTAGGGACTTCATGATGATGGACGTCAGGGCCACAGGCCTGTAGTTGTTGAGGTCGGAGATGCCTTGTTTCTTGGGAACAGGAATGATGGTGGACCTCTTGAAGCACGCAGGGACTCTGCCCTCTGTCAGTGACCCACTGAAGATGGCTGAGAGGATGGGGGCAAGTTGCTCCGAACAGGATTTGAGGCTGGCTGGGCAGAGGCGGGACAAGGTCCTCCAGCACCCAAGGCTGAGACACCAAAGTGCGCCCCTCCATCCCTCCCACCCCAGCTGTCAACCAAAGATTACTATTAGACTAATAGGGCCACAGGGCCCACAACCTCCCCAACACCTTAATATCTAGTTATCTGGCTTGCTGTCACTGCTATGTATCCCCTTTTCTTATTTCTTTCTGCTTCATACATAATTAGGAATGACAGCTGAATGAATTGTGCGCCCCCTCCTACACTGCGCCCTGAGGCTGGAGCCTCTCCAGCCTATGCCTCGGCCCGGCCCTGTGGCTGGGGACACGCCGTCGGGTCCCGAGGCTTTCCTCCTGGCATTTAGTGTGGACAGGAGGTGCCATACGTCTGCCTCCCTCACTTCCAGACAGAGTGAGTCCACACTTGGGTCTCTGTGCGCGGGGGCTGGGGGGGGGAGGTGGAGGGTTCCCCCCAGGCTCAGCCTGCCCTTCAAATCTGTGGTAGAATCTGCTTAGTTCCTCCGCTAATTCAGGGCTGGGTGTAGCATGTTGAGGGAGAGGCTTGTAGTTGGTGGCAGCCTTGAGCCCTTGCCATACAGCTCGTGAGTTGTTCGAGCGCAGGTTCTACTCCATCCTCTTAGCAAACTCCTTTTTTGCGGCTCTCAGCTCTCGCTTCAGAGCGTTCCTCGCCATCCTGAATTCCTCCTGGTTTCCCGCCTTGTGAGCCGCCTCCTTACGTTTCCACAGTAGCCGTAGCTTGTTGAAGAACCACGGTTTGTTATTCGGGTAGACCTTGAAGGATTTGGTTGAGACGCAGGAGGCCTCGCAGAAGCTGATGTATGAGGTGACATTGTCCGCCCACTCGTCCAGGTCTGGAGCTGCCAGGGACTCCCAGTCCGTGCAATCAAAGCAGGCTTGAAGGTGGAGCTTGGCCTGCTGGACCATACCTTGGAGGACTTCACGACCGGTTTTGCCGATTCCAGGAGCCTCCTGTAGGTGGGTATGAGATAAACAAGGCAGTGGTCGGAGGAGCCGAGTGCCGCCCCAGGGATAGCCTTGTAGGCATTCTGCAGTGGTGTGTAGCAATGATCGAGGGTGTTTAGGCCTCTGGTAGGGCAAGCAACATGCTGATGGTAGCGTGGCAGCTCTTGTCGAAGGTTTGCCCTGTTGAAGTCACCCATGACTATAAACAGTGAGTCAGGGAGGGATATTTCCCACTGCGAGATGGTGTCGCTGAGGGTATTCAGGGCAGATTTGGTGTCCGCATCAGGGGGAATATACACTCCGACAAGGACATAGGAGGAGAACTCCCGTGGTAAATATGCCAGCCTGCAGTTGACGAGTACAAGTTCTAGGTCTGGGGAGCACATCCTGTTGAGTACTGGTGGGGAGGGGCACCATGAAGAGCTGACGTAGAAACAGATGCCACCCCCTTTTTTCTTCCCAGAGAGGGAAGGGTCACGGTCTCCCCATATGAGGCTGAAGCCTGGAAGGTGTAGGGCATTCTCCGGGATGTTCTCATGTAGCCAGGTCTCCGTGAAGCAGAGTACTGGGGTGTTTCTCCCGAGCTCCCACCTGTCGCAGAGGAGACGCAGTTCGTCCAGTTTGTTAGGGAGAGAGCGGACATTTGCCAGGAATACCAAGGGGATGGCTGACCTCAGGCCTCTCTTCTTGAGTCTCACATGGGCCCCAGCTCGACAGCCCCTTCGCCGCCAGCCTGCACCGTTTAAGGGGCGGAGTCCAGGACTTGCTGTATGTAGTTCTGGACCTGGTTCGGCAGGAGATTGGCCTCAGTAAGTGGTGGGCCTTAATGCTGCCACCGCAGAAGTTGCTCCGTGGAGTACGTGGTGCGTGTGGGGGGTGGGGGCGTGGCCGATGGCGGGAGTGGGGTGCCTAAGGGGGGGGAGGAGCCTGGCATTGCCCCGGGTTGCCTGGTATGCTGCTGCGGGTGCGTCAGATGGGAGAGTAGGGGCACAATACAATACAGTTCAACTCGTACAGTTTAAAGACAGTTTATCACGTGCGCCGTGCAGTACAGACTGTCACATGAGCTGTTCAATACAGTCCATCTTATGAGCAGTGCTATACGGTTCACCACATGAGCAGTGCGATACAGTTCGTCACGTGGGCGGTGCAATACAGTCCATCTAATGAGCAGTGCAATGCGGTTCACCACATGAGCAGTGCAATACAGTCCATCACGTGTGCGGTGCAATACAGTCCATCACATGAGCAGTGCAATACAGTCTGTAACATGAGTAGTGCAATACAGTCCATCGCCTGAGCAGTGCAACACAGACCGTCACTTGAGCAATAAACAATTTAAGCTAACAGTCCGTACAGATAACAGATAACAATTAGAAAATGGCAATCCATAACACACATAACAGTCCATGCTCAGGCATAACATATAAGGCAGTAGTGTCAGTTCAGTGCATGCAGTTCAATGTGTGCAAGCAGCAAGCAGATGAGGAGATGTGTGCAGGCAGCAAGCAGGTGAGGAGAGCGAGGTTCTTACCAGCCCAGCGCTGTATCTGAATCTGAGGCTCCAAGAAGTGCCATGATCCAAGGCTCTGTGATGGTTCAGGAGGATCCTGTGGCAGGATGCCGGATGGTGGCTGCTAGGGAGATTAAGGCATCTATCCGGCTGTCTGCAGTGGGGTCCGAGAGGGGAGCACTCCTTGTTGCATTGCCGCCTCTCCACGTGGGGGGCCTGGTAGGCCAGCGGACCGAAGGCAGGGGGGCTGCAGGGGATGCAGTAGGCTTTGCAGCGTCCTCTTGCCGGCGAAGGTCTTTCCGTCAGCAGGCTTCCCTGGTTGCAGGGGCCTGGCCGTCAATGTCCTAGCCAGCAGCCAGCTGTGGGGGTTGGCTGTGGGGTGGCGACGGTGAGCCGGGGACTTCACCACGTGGGTGGCTGCCCGGCTCTCCTGCGATGAGCTCCCCTGTGATGTGCCGGCTCCCCTGTGATGCGGTACTGGGCTCCCTGCGATGCGTCCCTTGCTGTGCTGAGCCGGTTCCCCTTTACTTAGCAGTACTGCGGTAGTGCTCCAGGGGCTTGGATTCCACATGGGTGGCCTGAGCGCGATCTGTCCCCGGAGCTTCTGTGGATTCCACGTGGGTGGCCGTCCCCGGAGCTTCTGTGGCAAGCCAGTCTGCCCGATGCGGGCTTGGACCTGGAGCATGTGTGCTAGGCACACTTATATGCACTTACGTGCATCAATGGCCTGCAATGTCCAGGATAAGCACTTAAAAAAAGGAGGAAAAGAGAGGAGCTCTGTGCCAAGGCTGCCGTTCAGCGCCATCTTGACCTTTGGTATTCGTGTTATTACTGTTATTTTTCTATTCACACAGCTGTGGCACCTGTTGTAGCACTTTACAGTAAAGATCAGTTATGTTACTTTGCTAACTTTCCTTACTATATTCATAGTCTGATGGTATTAGCATAGTTTAATGCCATTTTGGGGGTGGATCTAATTAACTTATCTTTGTGTTTGGGTGATTTGAAAAGGAAATCAGAGAGCCCAGAGGTGATCCACAAAAACGGGGAGAATGCACAAGCTCCATGCAGATTGTGTCGTGGCCCAGATTCTAACCGAGTATCCTAGCGCTACAAGGCGAGTGTGCTGTCCACTACATCATTGGTGTTGGCGCAGTTTTAATGGTTGCAATGATTACATGAGAGTTCACATGCAAAGGCAGCAAACACAAACAACATTTGTTGAAGTGCCCCGCATGAAACGGCCAACAGGCTCTTAGACCCTGGCCAGTAGTGTAGCTAGAGATCATGGGGCCCCATTGCAAAACTTTCATGGGGCACTCTTAAGCAGTGCCACCTGCTCCTACCCTATGGATACGAGTTAATAGGTCAATTTACATTCTCGGCAAAAGTCACTCATGCGCACTACATAGACCCGGCAGTCCACCACCCGTGGGCATGATCACAAGCATCGCCGTAAGGGTCCTATGCATGCACGATACAAGAGAGACTTTACCGCGCACACGCAGGACCCTTAGAGTGACACACATGATGACACCACAGGTGATGAACAGCCATTTCCCTGTATTTTTGCCAAAGTTGCGCACCTACTAGAGCCGCTAGTGGGACCACAGAGGGGACCCAGAGGGACCTCATGGGCTACACGGGGCTGAAGGAAACCCCAGGTAAGTCCTGATTTCATTTGTTTTAACCACTGCTCATGGTCCCTTTAACCTCCCTGGCGTTATGATTATTTCCAGATATATGGTCTAAAAGCCATAACATTTTTTTCACAAGCTTTTAGACCCTAAAAACAAGAAGGAAAACATACCTCAGAGAGGTCTGCAGCAGCTCCTGCATGAAACTCCCTTAGGCACAGGATTACCACCCTGTTCTGTGGCTTTCCATCCCGAGCCTGACTCAGGATTACCGTTAAGGACCCCATAGCAGCTGTTATGGCTGTTGCTACACCCCTGTACCCGGCACCCACCACCTTTTCACCCAGTCTTGTTTGTGCAAGTTCAATGAACTGTTTTCACATATGTAATCGAACAGTGAATATTTGCGCACCATAAGATTGAAAAGGAACTGATGCAGTACCAACCACTGCACTACTGTTTTTTCTGTAAAAATAATAATAAAATAGAACGATTTTTACTGCAAACCTAGACAAAACCAATTTCAGACTTGAACGTGACAGATTCTTTCTGAAAACAGGGTTTTAATGACTAATAGTAAATTCAGCCGCAATCGGAGCGTAACAGCCTGCAGGTTTTTTCAATTTTTTTTGTTTGTTTATTAAAATTATGACAGAAGTGTACTTTACTGTTTTCTTTAATTATTTTGGTTGGCTATTTAATGTCACCACATTTCCAGTCTTCTAGCTGTAGTGCCCTGAGACCTCTGGGTTGTAAACAACAACTCTCTCACTGAAGTATATAAAAGAAGGGATGAACTCAATGTTCCGTGTCACCATTCGCGTCATTCATTACCTTAGTCACTCTCTGTATTGCATCTTGATTGTTTTGCATGGACTTATTTCAGACTTCTTAGTCATACTTGCCAGCATCAAGCTCTGCTTGAAAGCATTTGGTGCTAACTATTCCAGAAAACAAGCACAGATGTGCGTCACCAACTACGATAGCATTTTGTTATAGAATAATATTTGTATTGTGTTGACTGGCCACTACGTCTGCATTGCAACCTCCACTCCGTTTAACCACTTCCCTACCACAGGTTTTTCCACTTCAAGACCAGAGCAATTGTCACATAACGCTCCTCCCATGCATTCGCCAATAACTTTATGACTACTTATCACACTGAAATGATCTATATAATATTTTTTGCAGGACAAACTAGGCTTTCTTTAGGAATTATTTTTTGCTAAGAACTATTTTATTATATATGCATTTTTCAGGGAAGAAGAAGAAAATGTAAACAAATTCATAATTTCTCATCATTTAGCCACTGTAGTTTAAAAATAAAATGTGCTATTGTAGGTAAAACGGACACATTTTATTTGCCCATTGTCCTAATTATTACGTTTACATTGCGTTACTAGTACAATGTATGGCAGTAACATTTTATTTGGAAACAAAGGTGTATTTTAGTTTAGTGTTTTTTTTTTTATACTATAACAATAATTATACGCTTTTATTTACAAAAGCAACATTAATATACCCACATAACTAAAAAGTCCCTAAGGTAACTATTTATGTAGCTTTTTTAATGTTGTAATTTTTTTTTTGCTACAAGTTTTGTTTTGGTAACTGTGGGTTAGGGATGGAAGGGGTTAAACAATAGTAAATATTTAATAAATGTTTGAATGTAAAAGTGTCTTATGTTATATTGGGGTGTATTTCGTTGTATTTTTACATTTTGGCAACAAGATGGCACTAAATCTAGTTCACCGTCTGCTGTTTACAGCAGGTAGGAAATAAACTGTTTGTAACGTTTTCCTTGGGGTTATGAATGAGAGATGCTCTCTCTCCCATTCATAACCAGAAAAATTATTATAGCGGCCGCTGTTAGCAGTGGCCTTAAAAATTCAGGAATCCACCTGGAGTCCTGGACCCAGTTGGTGGTGGCGGAGAAGGCAGTCAAGCGACCTGCAGGCAGAGATGCTGTGTGGGGACTGACTTAGTCTTGGGGCAGGCAGTCACACGGCGTGCAGGCAGAGATGCTGTATGTGGGGACTGACTTAGTCTTCAGGGACGCCTTTCCGTGCTTTGCAGACCAGGCATCCGTTGTCAGATGGACCCTTGACCCAACGCTGTGTGCCAGAGATGATACCACTTGCCTTTCAACATCACGGTACAGTTTGGGTATCGCCTTGTTTGAGAAAAAATTGCAGCCTGATATCTTCCACTGTGGTGCATGGCTTTGTGTGCTGCTTTTCCTCAGGTGGTCATCCCATTGCAGTTTGTGCTTTGTAATCATGAGCCTTCGTAAGTTAGTTGTCCCTACGCAGGTCTTGGTCTTTCCACGGCTCAATTTTCGGTGGCAGAGAGTACAGATGGCATTGCTCTCATCTGAGGCAGACACACCAAAGAATTTCACCACCGCTGAGCCTGGGATGAGGGCACTTTAATTATGGCTGCCGATGGAGTGTTAAGTGGGGTGCCAGAATCAGAGCAGGAGGAGGAAGATATGTCACGCTTCCGTGCGGAAGCTGAGGAGGAAGATGAGGTGTTCTGTGTTAAATAGTCAACTACGTCCTGACAATATTGGTGGTTGATGGCACGTGCCTTCTTCTGAACACTGTACTTTGGTCGAGGGCCACACAAAATCACGACAGCATGACCTCGAACAGACCTGCCAGGTGGCCTGCCTCTGCCTGTTGTTTTGTCCATATTGGGGGGGATGAAGTAAAAGGTATGCACTGACTTGACTAATACAATGTGCAGTCACACAGGTGCAGGGAAAGGCATGCAGTGACTGCTATATAAAACAGCGTGCGGTCACACAGATGCAGTGAAAGGTATGCAGTGACTGGTATATAAAACAGCATGCGGTCACACAGATGCAGTGAAATGTATGCAGAGACTGCTATATAAAACAGTGTGCAGTCACACAGGTGCAGTGAAAATGGATGTGCTGGGCCTGGCACAGCATAGCAATTAGCAAGAACCAGCTGCGACAGACAGGGCTGTATATGCAGTGTCAGTGGGCCATTAAAAAAAAAAAAAAAAAAAAAACACATCACAAGAACACTAGCTCTCAAAAGAGCTGTTTTGGTTGTGCTTTTCAGCAACAAATATCAGCAAGGAGCGAGCTAACAGACCTCCTAACTATTGCTTCCCCTATCTCTCCAATGTCTCTCCCTTCTCTCACTAATACAGCAGCACACAGAGTGAGAAAATGACCGACGCTGCTTGGGGGGGGGGGGGGGGAGGGGGCTCCAGGAGAAGAGTGCAGCCTGATTGGCTGCCATGTGTCTGCTGACTGTGATGTAGAGGGTCAAAGTTTAGCCCAGTGATGTAGTATAGGGGGCAGGTCGAACACGCATAAAGTTTGTGATCCGATGTGAACGCGAACCCCCATTGTTCGCGTGCATAAGTTCGCACCGGAACCAATTTAGTATAAAATAATTGTTAGCAAAAGTACCACCCAAATAAAGCCTAATTGACTGCTAAAAAATAAGACATAGATCATTTTAGTGTGATAAGTAGTGATAAAGTTATTGGTGAATGAATGGGAGGAACGATGAAAGGTGAAAATTGCTCTGGTCCATAAGGGGACCACAACCTGTAGTGGTTAAGGGTTAAAATTGATCGAAAGAACATACTAACATTTTTTACTTGTATTGTAAAATGTTTTAGTTCTAGTTAATTGTTTTTACAGCTTGTTGTGGCTTTATGGCCAGAATTGGCAGCCAATCTGGCAAGAATCGTGTGAAGCCAGATTGGAGCCAATTTGTCGCAAAACCAAACTTGAAAATTTGACTCGCTCATCCCTAAAAAAAAACTACAGCTGAGACACACCGGAGGCCATATTCAATTCACATTTTCTCCTAGGAGATATTTCGTACATATTGTTGACTTACATCAGACATATTGTTGACTTACAGTGTTTACCAATTACCTATCTGCCATGGGAGGCAGCTGACACAGCTGAGGGATCAAATTAGAATTTGTGCTTAGTAACAGATGAGAGGGGGATTAGACAGGCTTAACTGTCTAAATACATACAGGGGGCATTGCTCTGTTTTCCTTCCGTTCTGTACAGGAGCTCAGGTCCACTTTAAAACCTAAAAAAATAAATCCATGTAAATGGGGGTTAATTTAAATTAGTATTATCAGCCGTTCAAATGAAAGGTTAGAGTCTGTTCACACAAGTAGTGATGCCAGGCAGTGCACACTTTTGGATGTGGTCCAGTGCACAGTACAAGTGAATGGGGCCATTTGTCTCCCCAGTTTTAAAATGCATCCATGCATCCATGCATATCCTACAGTGCCGATGGCTCTGTATTAGTGAAAGAGAAGTCCAGGGCAGGCAGTGATGGCAAAGAAACATTGCAAATGGTGTGTACTGCCCTCTACATTGTTTACTGTGAATTGGTCTATGACTTTGATGAATTAAAAGCCAGGATCAGGGAATAGAAGGGTTAATGCTAGGTTCAAGGGTCAGATGGGTCAATATAGGGTCAAGAAATTGTTAGGGCTGGTTCAGATAGGAACTCGGCATATCATTTAGCCAATGCCAAATGCTTCCCTGCAAGTAAATAGAAAAGCATTTGGCATCTGTTCTCGCCGTTTGATTACCATGCTGTGTTATGACCCCGATAGACACGGAAGTGCCGCAGTTAGCCATACATGTAGTGTCCAGGATGAAATGAGACAAAGATGGGAGACAACGGGATTGAATGAGGCATTTGCGCAAGAAATGTTAAAAGCTGGTACAACATTCAAAAAGCATGAGTGACAAATGCCAAAATCTCCGTGACACCCCTTTCCCCCTACCAACCCCGCTCTCCGCTCCCCCGTTCCCCCCCCCCCCCCCCCTGCATTTAGCTCCCATGGGAACCAGGCCTTAGGCTCAGATGAGGGGGGATTAGTGCTAGGCTAGGCTTGGGTCAGGAAGTGTTACTCAGGGTTATAGTTTGGGAATAACAAGGTGAATTATCAGTGACAACAACCCTGTGTTATGGTATTGTGCCTAAAAGCACCGCACTCTGTTTTATGTTTGTCTGAGAAAAAAAAAATCATTAAAAACACTCAGTCTCCAGCTGTAACTTGTGCCACGTTAACAGGCTATTATTTTCTGGTCTGCAGTTCTAATTTATGGGTTCTTGAGGTAATTTGGTTGTATTTGTTAACCATCTAATGAAAGCAGTAAACTTCAACCTGCGCCATTAAATAAGTAATAAAAAATGAAGCTCTACAGCAAAAACAACACAGCAATAATTATAATTCATCTGAAGGACTGAGCTGTACAAAGGGTTTCTTAGCAACCTCCGAGCCTGTAAATTATTCAAAGTTGTAGACCACAGGTAAAGTTTGAGCCACTCACATGAGATAAATTGCCTTGGAAGTATTGGCTTTGCACTAGCCCAGCTAATCTAGTGACTTTTCACCGACCTGTCACTTTATAACTTCTTGTACTGGTTATAAAACAAGCACTGTATATGTATATTTAGGGGTCAATGCACAAAAGATATGAGAAATTAAAATTACAGCAAATCTTCCACAGGAGAGCTTGCCATTGCATTAAATTCAGAAAGAGCACTTTCAAATTGCTGTTATTTTATTTATAGACGCTAACAGGTTTTTATGGTGTGACTATGATTAAGACAAGAACACATTTTCTTCATCATTTCACCTATTAGATGAAATCATGCAGCTATAAAGTACAAAGTATAAGTTACTTCCTCTCCTGCTTTGAAGGATAAGAGTATGTATGGCGTAAATATGGTATATTAAATTGGTCCTAAATTACTCTACAAATCAGTAATGCAATTATAATAAATTATTGATTTTGTTCTCCTGAAGAGATATGAGGACCCTCTGGCTGCTTATTTTTACATTTTCTCATTCACAGCAGCCTGCATATCACACAGCAACTTTGTATACTGCAAACCAACTCTACACCAAAGTCCCTATGTTTCTTACAGCAACCCCCCCACTGCTGCCCAACCCTGTGTGAAAGCTGGAGTCACATATCAGTTATCTGTAGTAGGGTCTGATATATTCACAGCTCAAAAAGTTTCCAAAACTAAAAATGTTTTGAGTATTTTCTTGCTTGCTGGTGGTTTAAAGAGAGTCTGAAGCGAGAATAAATCTCGCTTCAGACCTCATAGATAGCAGGGGCATGTGTGCCCTTGCTAAACCGCCGCTATCGCGCCGGTAAACGGGGGTCCCTTTACCCCCAAATCTCCTTGGTGCAGCGGGGGAGGGATTCCTGGTTGGGGCAGGGCTAACCGCCGCAGCCCTGCCCCACGCGCGTCTGTCAGCACGTATCTCCGCCTCTCCCCCGCCCCTCTCAGTCTTCCTTCACTGAGAGGGGCGGGGGAGAGGCGGCGATGCGCCGCTGATTGACGCGACTGGAGGCAGGGCTGCAGCCATTAGCCCTGCCTCCAAGAGCGACCAAGTCTGCAACCAAGTGTTGCAGTGGGGGGTTTGGGGGTGAAGGGACCCCCGTTTAGCGGCGCTATGGCGGCAGTTTAGCAGGGGCACACATGCCCCTGCTAACTACGAGCTCTGAAGCGAGATTTATTCTCACTTCAGAGTCTCTTTAAAAGGCATCTTATAGCAAGGTATGAAAAATTCACCTTGGAGAAAACTCAGGAGAAAAAGTGAATTGCATATGGGCCAAAGTGTGAAAATATCACCTGGGAGAATTGAATATGAGCCCTGGGCCCATATGCAATTCACTTTTTCACCTGAATTTTCTCCTAGTAGAACATTTTTCATCTTCAAGTTGTAATAACTTTTAGCACTTTTTAATTGTAAAAGTACCAAAAAGTATGTGAAAAAGTACTATGAAAATTATTTTGAGTATTTGTTTTGTATTGACAAGTTTGAAAATTTCACCTAGGAGAAAACTCTGGTGAAAAAGTGAATTGCATGTAGCCCCGGGTCTTCCAGAATTCATCAGGAGGACAAGACTTCATGACATCATAGCCTAGGCAAAAATCACTGGGAGGATGTGATTTATTACAATGGCAAGAACATCAACAGAAATGTAAAATACAAGCTCTAGTAGCGGTGCATTACAGTAAATACTTCCTGTATATGCGCCATTACCAGGGGAAACACTTAACTTCTTTCACAGTGAAGGGAGGAGAGTGGTTCCATTGGTAACGGGACATATACAGGAAGTACTTCCTGTAATGCACCACTACTAGAGCTTGTATTTTACAGACAGGAAGCTTTGAATCAGGATAATACCATTTATTGGCTAATTTAAAAGAAAAAAGTAAAAAAGTAAGCTTTCAGGTAGCAATCCTTCTTCAGACTCTATTCCTGTTGACTGGCATGCAGTAAGAAGGTGATAGAGATTTTTTTTGTTATAAATATAAGTGTCATCCAGATACATTTATTACAAGAGACCTTGCAAGGATTGTGAATTATTTATGGCAAATAGAAAAGACCCTTGGTTTACTTAATGCCTACATAGAAGAGTGTTTTACAGAAGCTTTCCTGTTCAGTGTATGCTCCTGGAGCCTGGAAACAGTATGTTACTGAGAGCAGGCCTGTGTGTACATAAATGTGGCAGCCCTGCCCTCCCACGTCATACACTCTGATGAAGCCCGCGGTGGGCGCAATGCATCAGTGGGCGGGGCCTAACCTGTGACGAAGATCTGAGCACTCCCTATCAGCACAACTACTTGCCGGATGAATCCTTGCTTTGCTTGTGAGCGAGTTGCTGCTCCCCGCCGCGGACGCGTGGCTGGGTTGAGAGGTATGCTCTGAAGGAGGACTTAGATTCCAGAGAATTCTAAGGCATCACGAGCAGGACTGATCGAGCCCGGGACTGGTGAGAAACCAGCGTGTGCAGCTGCACTATAAAGGCTGATTGGGCAAATTTCCTGCTGGCAATCCATGTATATGGCAGATACTGTTGAGCTGTGACAGCAGAGCCTGGCTACCTCTGTCTCCCCACGCTGTGGAATATCGGGATTGGTACCAGTACTAGTGTGATTGGGGCGTGTATGGTGGCTGGGTTATGTGAGTGGAGCTCTCCTCAGGTTTTGATTATTTTACTTGGTTTTATGGGCGAGTATGCCTTAATTTGCACACTTTTGATACAATAAAGAGTTTATATCTGGTATCCCCTGGGCTATCGCACTTTGTTTTTTGATCAGGATCTTGCTTTGTATGTGTGACCACCCCTAATAGCTATTAGTGTGGGACCTTAATGCAGGGGGTGAGATAGACAGTATTTTGATTTGAATTGAGTGCACTTCCACTGGTCTTTAATGCTGATAGAGTTAACCTCCAGCATGGAATTCTAATCCTAGCTTTCATTCTCACTTCCTTTCTGGTGTGTAACTGGTGTGTAACTTCCTTTCTGGGAGTATCCTGGAGATAATGGGCATGGGGAGAAATACAGCGGTGGAGAGATAGTGGGCATATTATATGGACAAGTCCCACTTTTTAGAGATCAGAACCTGCAAAGCTCCACCAAACTTAATAGCAACCTGTCAGTCTTACCCAGGTAGTAATGGAAGCAGTGAAAAGCAGCTCTGCTCAGACAGCGCCCATAGCATAGACTCTTGTGACCAAGTATATACAATAAAAATGAGTGTTGATTTGGGCTGTGGAAAAAGCCATTAATCAAAATATCTATAAATCACACTTTATACTCTACATTAGTAAGTTAGAGGTTCTACCATGTCAGCTGGGAATCCCTAACCTATCTCTTTATCCCACCTAGGGGTTAGCTTAATTTCTCCCATCAAAATTTGCCTTTTCACCAAAGCAATGGAATTTTTGCAAAAATCTTATCTTGAATATATGATTTCTCAATGTGCTATTGCATTCACTGATATACGGTACATGTTCACATAAATCCTCTTCTGAGTGAAAATGTTCTTTCCTTTACCCATACAATTCAGTGCATTTAGTGAAAATTAGTTTTGATTTTCATGTCCATTTTTTTATGCTCATCAGTATATTTGTACTTTCATGTCCAAGTTTTATTCTCATGTAATGATCAGTAACAGCTCTAACAGCACAGTTGTCAGTACTTTATTCAGAGTGTGATCATACGGGTTTTTGTGCACAGTAACACAGGAGTTCTCCTATGTGATAGCCCTTGGCTGTAGGGACTATCACTTGGTAGAGTGGTCGTACAGGCAATATCGGTAACAGATCAGTCAGAAAGCAGTACAAAATCAACAGGCAAAAGCGTAGTGAGAAACAGGGTGGAGTCGGTAACAGATCAGAGGAGCAAAGGTACAGAATCAGGAGACAAAATCAGAGTCGAGGTCGGGCCGAGGTCGGCAACAATCAGATAGGCAGAGTACAGAATCGAGAGGCAGAGAGCGGAGCCAAAGGTTCAGGCAAAGAGTCATACACAAATAATCAATATACAATAATATGGTATTCCTAAGCTAAGTGTGAATCCCCGGGGTCCTGCCGGATCAAACACACACGAATCTGACTAAGGTCTGAGAGCTTAACCGCAAAGAATCAGCAACAGCAGACAATGAGCTACTGGCAGCTCAGGTCTCAAATACAGACAGGTAACCCCGCAGATCCGCCCAGCGCACATTAACCAATCAGGAGCGGTGATCGGTCCTGCACTGTCAGCTGCCCGGCAGATCAGCTGACCCACCTCCACAAAGCATAAAGGTCCTGTCTCCTGGCGCGCGCGTGCGCTGCCCTGCTCAAATGTACCCTGGAGAGACCTGTCCTGCCTGACGGAAATGACTGAGAAGCCGCGGCGAGATCCGCGGTCGCTTCCGACGTGGAAGCGGCGGCCTCACCGCTTCCTGCTGCAGAGGTAACTACCATACTTCTGACAGCTCATCAGTACGAAAAGGTGTTTCTTCATGTCCATAGACTACAATGCATATGGTGAAAATTAGTTTTCTCATGCCAATATGCAATATGTTCATAAATATTCTCATTTGTGCGAAAAGGTGATATTTTTGTGAACGTTATGACAAAACAAAAATGGCCCTCTTTGATCAACACTAATCCTACCCAATGCCTAACCCTAGTACCCACTTCTATAGGTACATTTGCTTTTAATGCTGTTACCAATTGCCTACTTTTGCAATGATCCTATTAGCTTTTCTGTGAAACTTACTGGCAATCGGTTATCTCTAATGAATTATCTTTTCTATCCTAATGGCTAACCTTACACACTACAGAACCAGAAGTCTCTGGCCCTTTAAGGACCAGAGACATCGAGAAAAAAAAAAAGGCCTCATTGATGTCATGCCACATGGCCCCGCTTCATAAGCCAATCTCGCCAATCCTCCCCCGTTGCTGAAGCCCACTTGTTCTGCCATCCCTATGACAGCAGAGCTCTGTGAGCCAGTCTAGAGCCGATTTCATTTGGCTCCTGACCCTGTGAGCCAATGTAATTGAAATCTACACCCTGGCAGAGATAACAGGTCCCAAACAGGGAGTAGATTTCAGTTAGCCAGGCCTAGAAGTGTTTAACCTTCCAAACCACCCCTTACCCCCCTCAAAAACTCCTACCTGTCACCTAACCCTGATTTTACCCAATCGAATCCTCTACCTGATACCTCATCCTAACTCCTCCCATGGAAACTTGTATCTTACACCTAACTGTATCCTCCTCCTGATGTTTCCTGACACCTATTCCTGACCTCTTCCCAAGGTAAATCTGTTCTTGATACCTCGTCCTAGCCTTTAAATAAAAACTTCTCCTACCGTATTCTCTAACACTTATCCTCCTAAAATAGTGACTAACACTTACCGATACTCACCTAGTCATTTTCAGCTGAGAACCAATAAAAAGCCGGACGCTGGTGCCCAAGTCATACAACTGACACTGGCGAGCCACTAAACAGCATTTATTCTGTATACATATTAAAAATCGCGCCATTTGTTTGTTGACTACATAGAATGTAAGATTTCCACTAAAATCCATTTCATGCATTTTCAGCAATGGTCGAGCCAGCTACATAAGCAAAGAAAATATAAAATCACAAAACTGTGTTCATGTGTAAAAGAAAAGGGAAAACTTTACTCTAATGAACAATGAAAGACCGAAAAGCATGTAGGCAGCTACATATCAGGCAATCGTCAGATAATTAACTATGTCTGGTTTGGGATCTTAAGCTTGTCTAACATAGACACTGCTCACTGGAATCAAGAGGCAGACCGTTGTGAGTACATACATCAGTATCCCTTTAATAATTAATTACAAAAAGCCCTCCAGACTTCTAATTAAATTTATACATAGAATACATGCATAGATAAATAAACATGGGATTTATTTACAAATAGCGGTATTGAAATACCAAAGCAGGACATAATGATGAAAAGGGAATGTTACAGCAGTTCAAAAATCGTCAGCATTTACTACACAGTACAGAGTAATTATCAAACTCTGTTATGTCAATATCAAAATGGGATTCTAATAGGAGGATTGTACAGATGCTGCAGGCTAAACATTTGTGCAAACAAGACAGAGAGTAGATACTGTATTTTACTCCACAATGTTTAAAGCAAAACTTAAAATGTGAAGAATCTGAGGGCTGGCATTGTAATTCCATTTGATAAATTCCTTTTATCTGGCTGTTAAGACTGTCCCTGCTGCATTCTTTTTTATTCCATTATATTTCTTTCAGCATTTTTTATCTTATTTTTTGCACTGCCACCCCTAGGAATCAATGTGCCCCCCTAAGTGCCACCCCCATTGGCAAATGCAGGGGGAGATTACAGCTGCCCAGAATCCATCTCAGACCAGGGCCAGTGCAGTGTCTGGGGACAGGCACAAGTTGAGACAGCAGAATATCTGCAGGCATCCTGCAGCTCACAGGACTGCCCTCTTTCTTTCCCTGCTACAGTTGACTTTGGATGGAGCAGCAGCATATGTACAGAGCATGGAGCAGCAATTTGTATTCAGAGCATGGAGCAGCAGTGCAGGGATGAGCAAAAAACTACGCCAGTGCGAATTTACGCATTGTAGTTAGAGATGGGCCAATACTCCGACTTTCGGTTCGCGAACATCCGCGGAAGGTTCAGTTTGCGGAAAAGTTCGCAAACCGCAATAGACTTCAATGTGGAGGCGGACTTGTAAAACTAGAAACACTTATGCTGAAAAAAAAAATGTTTAAAAATACACGATTGGTTCACATAGTTGCCAGGGGCCCCGGACCTCTCTCACTGGCCGGGGCCCCAAGGCCAACATGCGATACCTGGAGGGGAGTGCAGGTGGGCCCGGACCTCTCACACCCAGGTTCTGGACCTCTCACATCCAGAATGCCCACCAACACTGCCTCCATACTGAATGCTAAATTCAACACACACAAGCAATAGAACACAGCAGTACATGCATCCAGCTACATTTAAATGGTCAGCAGGCGCTCGTCAGCCAATCAGGATGCACTGTTATACACCCTTTACCTGCCATACCACATCTAGCAGCCATTAGCATTCAGGTGTGAGGCTTTAGTGGGACGCAATCGCAAGATTGCGTCGCTAGCAGGACCGCCCCGTGCAGGCATCCCTCCCACGGGGGTCCCTCCCTAACCGCTCACCTGTCCGCCGTGTCCTAGAGCTGAAAAAAAAAAGTTTAAAAACACACGATTAGTTCACAAAATGGCCAGGGGCCCCGAACCTCTCTCACTGGCTGGGGCCCTAAGGCCAACATGCGATACCTGGAGGAGAGTGCAGGTGGGCCCGGACCTCTCACACCCAGGCTCTGAACCTCTCACATCCAGAATGCCCACCAACACTGCCTCCATACTGAATGCTAAATTCAACACACACAAGCAATAGAACACAGCAGTACATGCATCCAGCTACATTTAAATGGTCAGCAGGCGCTCGTCAGCCAATCAGGATGCACTGTCATACACCCTTTACCTGCCATACCACATCTCGCAGCCATTAGCATTCAGGTGGGAGGCTTTAGTTGGACGCAATCGCAAGATTGCGTCGCTAGCAGGACCGCCCCGTGCAGGCATCCCTCCCACGGGGGTCCTTCCCTAACCGCTCACCTGTCCGCCGTGTCCTAGAGCTGAAAAAAAAAACGTTTAAAAACACATGATTGGTTCACATAATGGCCAGGGTCCCCTGTGAACCAATCGTGTGTTTTTAAAGGTTTTTTTTCCGCTCTAGGACACGGCGGACAGGTGAGCGGTTAGGGAGGGACCCCCGTGGGAGGGATGCCTGCACGGGGCGGTCCTGCTAGCGACGCAATCTTGCGATTGCGTCCAACTAAAGCCTCCCACCTGAATGCTAATGGCTGCTAGATGTGGTATGGCAGGTAAAGGGTGTATGACAGTGCATCCTGATTGGCTGACGAGCGCCTGCTGACCATTTAAATGTAGCTGGATGCATGTACTGCTGTGTTCTATTGCTTGTGTGTGTCCAACACTTATGTTGGCCAGAAAAGTGATGGAAAACATGTTTCAAGGGGTCTAACACCTGGACCCCCAGGTGGCGGAGTAGGATACATGCCAAAAGTCCCGAGGGAAAATCTGGTTTTGATGCAAAGTAGCGTTATAAGGGCAAAAATCACATTGAATGCTAAATTGCAGGCCTAAAGTGCTTTCAAACATCTTGCATGTGTATACATCAATGAGGGAGTGTAATTAGTGTACTGCTTCACACTGACGCACCAAACTCACTGTGTAATTCACCGCAAACAGCTGTCTGTGTTGTGATGGCCGTGGTGGACTACTGCGCAGTGCGCACCATGGCTAGATTGCTCTTCCTCACTCATTGATGTCTGGTTAGGTAATGTCTGTCTGCCTTATCAACTTTCGATGGTTCTTTCTCTACCATTGTTAAAGCTTACATCTAATTTTTTACATTACATTCTCTACTTGCTGTTCAGTACTTGCAACGAGAATCTATTATGGAGGGCAAGTCTGCCGACCAAGGGTAATAGCAGGGGAACCTTTCCTGGTGTGATTCCGGTCTGGAGTTGTAGCCTAACAAATGGGGAGGACTTGTTGTTTATGAAACAAATTAACTTTAAATCCTTTAATGAGAATCTGTTATGGCGGACAAAGATGACACCACTTTGCTTTCACGAGAATCAGTTATGGAGGGCAAGTCTGCCATTGTCACCACGGGTAATGGCCGGGGAATCAAGGTTCGATTCCGGTCCGAAGTGGGAGCCTGCTGAGACCCATGCTGTACCTGCCCTGACCGTGCTTTGCAGACCAGGCATCTGTGGTCAGATGGACCCTTGACCCACCTGAAGACAAACCAACTTGAAAGCATTTGCCAAGAATGTCTTATGGAGGGCAAGTCTGCCATTTTTTCAAGTGTGTGAAACTTTTGATGGTACTAGTTTCTCAGTACCATGGTGACTGACCACGGGTAATGGCCGGGGAATCCGTTTTCTATTCCGTTCCGGAGTTGGAGCCTAAGAAACGGCTACCACCACACATCCAGGTAAGGAAGGCAACAGGCATGGCATGCCCGCCCCGAGGTAGTGACCAAAAATAACAATACGGGACTCGGGAGGACCTGCTGTTTTTGAAACAAATTCACTTTAAATCCTTTAACGAGAATCTCTTATGGCGGACAAAGATGACACCACTTTCTTTTCATGAGAATCAGTTATGGAGGGCAAGTCTGCCATCCATTCAAGTGCAAGGTATGCACTGACTGCCAGGTATAATACAATTTGCAGTCACAGATGCAGTAAAAGGTATGCAGTGACTGCAAACAGCCGTTTGTGTAGTGACGGCCGTGCTGGACTGGTGCGCACCATGACAAGAGTGCAGGTGATGGTGGCTTTACAGCCCATATGGTCGCCCGGCTGAATGACAGAACAGTGACTGTCCAGCTGATCAAATTTGGTCTGACCACAATGAAACAACAACCTTATTATATTTGGTGTGCCACCCCCACCCGAGACACTCATATAGCCGGCGGTCATTGCTTCATTGTGATACGCAAGCCCCTTCACCGCTGCAAGGTAATGATCACGAAGGGGGATGAACACATGTACATGCCTTATGTTTTTTTTGTTGCAGCCGCCCGCAGTGCAGGCAGAAAAATTAGGCAGGCATGTACACGCACCAGAAAAATGAATATAGCGACCGCTGCTAGCAGCGGCCTTAAAAATTCAGGAATCCGCCTAGAGTCCTGCACCCTATTGGTGGTGGCGGAGAAGGCAGTCAAGCAGCCTTCAGGAAGAGATGCTGTGTGTGGGGACTGACTTAGTCTTCGGCCGGGCAGTAGCCCTCCAGGATCCATGCCTCATTCATTTTGATAATGGTGAGGTACTGAACACTGTTGTGACTTAAGCGACTTCTCTTCTCGGTGACAATGCCTCCAGCTGCACTGAAGGTCCTTTCTGACAGGACGCTTGCGGCAGGGCAAGAGAGAATTTGGATGGCAAATTGGGACAGCTCTGGCCACAGGTCAAGCCTGTGCAACCAGTAGACTAAGGGTTCATCGACGCTGCTCGCAGTGTCTACATCCACACCTAAGGTCAGGTAGTCAGCTACCTGCCGGTCCAGGCATTGGTAGAGGGTGGATTCGGAAGGGCTACGGCGAGGCGTTGGACTAAAGAATGTCCGACAGCACCCCGAGATCGCTGGAGCATCCTGTCCTTGCCTGCGTGGACATGGGAGGAGGAGGATTACTGCCAGTGGTACCTTTATTGCGTTGTACTGTCACATTACCCTTAAACGCATTGTAAAGCATCATTGACAGCTTGTTCTGCAAGTGCTGCATCCTTTTCACTAGTGTTGGGTGAACATCTAGATGTTCGGGTTCGGGCCGAACAGGCCGAACATGGCCGCGATGTTCGGGTGTTCGAGCCGAACTCCAAGCATAATGGAAGTCAATGTGGACCCGAACTTTCGTGTTTTTTAAAGCCTCCTTACATGCTACATACCCCAAATTTACAGGGTATGTGCACTTTGGGAGTGGGTACAAGAGGAAAAAAAATTAGCAAAAAGAGCTTAAAAAAAGCTTAGCAGTTTTTGAGAAAATCGATTTTAAAGTTTCAAAGGGAAAACTGTCTTTTAAATGCGGGAAATGTCTGTTTTCTTTGCACAGGTAACATGCTTTTTGTCGGCATGCAGTCATAAATGTAATACAGATGAGAGGTTCCAGGAAAAGGGACCGGTAACGCTAACCCATCACAGATGTTCATTGTTCATGTTACTTGGTTGGGGTCCGGGAGTGTTGCGTAGTCGTTTCCAATCCAGGATTGATTCATTTTAATTTGAGTCAGACGGTCTGCATTTTCTGTGGAGAGGTGGATACGCCGATCTGTGACGATGCCTCCGGCAGCACTGAAACAGCGTTCCGACATAACGCTGGCTGCCGGGCACCTCTATTGCGTACATTGCCAGTTCGTGCCAGGTGTCTAGCTTCGATACCCAATAGTTGAAGGGGACACAGAGCACAATGCTATACAGTGGCGGGTGAGCGGTGTACTACTGTTCCCAGCAGAGACACAGAGTGGCAGTAAACACAATGCTATACAGTGGTGGGTGAGCGGTGTACTACTGTTCCCAGCAGCGACACAGAGCACAATGCTATACAGTGGTGGGTGGGCGGTGTACTACTATTCCCAGCAGTGACACAGAGCACAATGCTTTACAGTGGTGGGTGGGTGAGCGGTGTACTACTGTTCCCAGCAGCGACACAGAGCACAATGCTATACAGTGGTGGGTGAGCGGTGTACTACTGTTCCCAGCAGAGACACAGAGTGGCAGTAAACACAATGCTATACAGTGGTGGGTGAGCGGTGTACTACTATTCCCAGCAGCGACACAGAGCACAATGCTATACAGGGTGAGCGGTGTACTACTGTTCCCAGCAGAGACAAAGAGTGGCAGTAAACACAATGCTATATAGTGTGGGTGAGCGGTGTACTACTGTTCCCAGCAGCGACACAATGACTGGGGGGACCCTGGCTAGCCTGGCTGGAGAGAGAACTACCCTGCCTGCCTACCCAAAGCTAAACTCACAGACAAATGGCGGAGAAATGACGTGGATCGTGTATTTATTTACCCGAACCACGTGACCCGTTCGGCCAATCAGAGCGCATTCGGGTCCGAACCACGTGACCCGTTAGGCCAATCACAACGCTAGCCGAACGTTCGGGGAACGTTCAGCCATGCGCTCTTAGTTCTGCCATATGGCCGAACAGTTTGGCCAAACACCATCAGGTGTTCGACCGAACTCGAACATCACCCGAACAGGATGATGTTCTGCAGAACCCGAACAGTGGCAAACACTGTTCGCCCAACACTACTTTCCACCTTGTTGAGTTGGTAACAGGTCTGCCACTTTGTGCCTGTACCGAGGGTCTAGTAGCATGGCCACCCAGTACAGGTCTTTCCCCTTGAGTTTTTTGATACGGGGGTCACTCAACAGGCTGGACAACATGAAAGAGGCCATCTGCACAAAGTTGGATCCAGACGTACTCTACATCTCATCTTGCTCTTCAAGAGTGATGTCATGCAACTCCTCTTCCTCCCCCCAGCCACGAACAATACCAAGGGAACGTGGAGCAGCACAAGCCCCCTCTGACGGCTGCTGCGGTTGTTCTTCTGCCGCCGCCTCTTCCTCCTCCACAGAAACACCTTCCTCATCCGAGTCTGACTCCTCTCCTTCCCCACATGAATCCTCTTCTTCCTCCTCCTCCCCCCTTTGTGGTGCCACAGGTGTCGAGGAGACATCTGGTTCAGATGAAAATCGCTCCCACGACTCCTCCTGCCGTAACTGTTCCTGTTCACGCTCCTCCACAGCTTCATCCACCACTCTACGCATAGCACGCTCCAGGAAGTAAGCGTAGGGGATCAAGTCGCTGATGGTGCCTTCAGCACGTCTCAACTACACGGTACAGTTTGGGTATGGTCTTTCGTGAAAAATAAGTGCGGCCTGGTATCTTCCACTGCAGTGTTCCAATGGCCACAAATTTATGGAAAGCCTCTGACTCCACCAGCTTGTATGGTAATAGCTGGCGAGCTAATAGTTCCGCCACGCCAGCTGTCAGACGGCCAGGCAAGAGGGTGACTGGCTGAAATCCTTCACGGACACCTGGCTACTGCTGTGGGCAGAGGAGCAGGAACCGCTCAAGGGCAGAGGCGGTGTGGAAGAAGGTGGCTGTGAAGGTGCAAGGGAGAAAGCAGATGAAGATGATGCACCTGAAGGAGGAAGAGGAGAAGGAGGGTGGCTTGTCTTTTTGGGTGCTGCTTTTGCTCAGGTGTCCTTCCCATTGCTGTTTGTTCCTTTTCTCCAGGTGCCTTCGTAAGGCACTTGTCCCTACGTGAGTGTTTGCTTTTCCACGGCTCAATTTTTGGAGGCAGAGAGAACAGATGGCTTTGCTCCGATCTGAGGTACACACGTTAAAACATTTCCAAACCGCAGAGCCCCCCTGGGGTGATGGCACTATGGTGCATCAGCAGCTGACGTTGAAGGGCATGTTGGCTGGCTGTCCATAGCTGGCGATACATGACGCCGGACACTGCCACCAGCTGTTTCTGAGGACGAGCTCCCTCTGCTTCTTTCATGGATTCGTCTCCTCCTACTCCTCTCTGGCTCCCCCTCTGAACTGTCCCCCTAGTCATCTGCTCTATTGGGAACATACGTGGCATCCGTATAATCGTCATCCTAATCCTCCTGCCCAGCTTAGCTTTCCTCAGACACCTCCACAACTGCACCAACATCAGGTGCTTCATCATCCCCCTCCTCTCACGTTATGTCCTTACTATTGCCACCTAACTCAGACGTATGAGGTGTTGTAACTTGCTTAGCGCCTTCATCTTGCTGTAGCATTATTGGCTGTGAATCAGTTATTTCCACACCAAATAACTCCTGCGAATTGTCAAATGCAGCGGATGTGGTGCTTGTTGTAGCACTGGTGGCTGCGGGAGATGAGGTGTTCTGTGTTAAATACTCAACCACGTCCTTACAATTTTGGGAAGTGATGGCACGTGCCTTCTTCTGAGCACTGTACTTTGAGCCAGGTCCGCACAAAATTACAGCAACACCTCCTCGCACAGACCTGCCGGTGCCAGGTGGCCTTCCTCTGGTTCTGCCTCTACCTCTTCCTCTACCTGGTTTGTCCATTTTTTCCATCTCGGGGGGGGGGGGGGGGTACAGGCAGTGCGTAATTAGGTTATTTAGTGGGTGCATGGCCTAAGCTAGAGAATATGCTTGTCGGAAAAGGTGGGTTTTGAGGAAGCGTTTAAAGATTTCAAAGGTGGGAGAGTGGCGGATGTGTTGTGGAAGGGCATTCCAGAGGAGGGGTGAGGCACATGAGAAGTCTTGTACGCGTGAATGTGAGGAGGTAATTGTAGAAGAGGATAGAACGATAGTGAGGTGGGTTCACTGAACACAAAAGGTAGTTAGATGCAGTCAGGTGAGTTCACTCAACACAACAGGTACTAGTAGGTATATGCAGTACTGGGTAGTACAATGTGCAGCTCCCTGTCACACACACAGGTAGTCACTGAATGTGCTGCTGAATGCTGGTGGGCTGCTGGCAGTGGCACACACACAGTATGAATTAGCAATGCTGTCTAAGCAACACAAGTGTCAGTTTGGCACACAGGAAAAAAAATGATCACACAAACAGGATTAGCTCTGAAAAGAGCTGTTGAATGAGGGGTGCTATTACAGCAATAACATTCAGCCAGGAGCAAGCTAACAAGCCAAGAGCCTGACTAATCTGTCCCTAGGAGAAAAAGTCTGCAGCAGCTCGCCCTAGTCTGTGTGTTAACTGCAAAATTCAGCACAAAATTACACAAAAAAAATGGTAATTTTGCAGTTCGCCATAATTTTGCAGTTCACAATTATAGTCACAGGTGAAATTACAATTTTTCTAGAAATTTCTCATTGCAATGTCACATGGTAATTGCAAATTACGATGCAAAGTTATGATTATGCAAAATCCGTGCTCATCACTAATGTACATTACACAAGTTGTGCTAATTGTGCAACACTGATACGCACTTTCTGTAAATGTCAGGAGTGTATGTGCACTGCCCGTGCATTATGCAAAGCAGGATTTTTGGGCGCCTGCTCTATCTCATTTACCTTGGGAGCTACCATAGAACCTATTGTGAAATTGTAGCTTGACATGACTGGGTTTTTGGTTTGGGTGAATCCGATGGTAGGTTATTCTTAATAACGCAACATTCCATTACCAATGTACCAATATCATCATCAGCTAGCACCCAAATCACTGCATTTCCTATGATTTATATTAACTGCTCATTGTAAGATAGACTATCCAAATATTCCCATAGCAACTACTTGTGTTAAAGTACTCTTACTCGGAGCGAACATGTTGAAGATTGTGAAATATTTAGAGCTTTATGCCTATCTAACATGAAATCACGCTGTGCATTTACAGTTTTAAATATTTATCAGTGTTCAAACAAACATACGTATATTGCTTTCCATAAGCTAACATCTGCATCACAGATCTACTGTGTTTCTTATTTTATATTCTGTAAGTTTTTAGCTAACTAATGCTCCACACATGGTGTGACAAAATCTGATTTGGGCTGCCCAAAGCTCTGTATAGACTTCAGATTATCTTCACATAATTCAGATATGATCACTGTTCATCAACTGATAAGACTATTTATTGCAAACCTGTCTCCACTGAAAATATAAAAAAAAGCACACCAGTTTAAATAATGACTTACCACAGTCAAAATGTTGTATTTGATATGTATATGTTATTCTTCTAAAAACGCATATACACATTTAAAGTTGTAGCATGTAGGTTCTGCCATCTTGAAACTCAGTGAGGCAGGCAGAAACTGTCCATTACAGCTGCAGTGTCTGCCTTATGCCTGGTACACACAATATCATTTCCTGTCAGACCAGCAGGTGAAATTGATAATTTATGGCATGTCCGATCTGCTCCTTATTGAGACGTGGATCAGGTTTCAGATCATTACAGCACAAAATCTAATCCGTTCTCAATCAGAAGATCAGACATGCTAAAAATTATTGATTTGACAAATCAATCTAATGGGAAGTTGCATGGAGTGCACCAGGCATTAAGTATCCAATTTCCATTTAACCGTCTGAATCAATTGTTGTGATCATTTGGAAATGATTGTTCAGGCCTACTAGCGGAGGGGAAAGTGATAAGTAATTCAATCAGACTAATAGAACTATTCTGAAACTCGGATTGTTGAAACAATTGATAGAACTGTATCCAATCTGCTTGATTGTACGGGAGATTATACTGTGACAAATGTAACATTCCCGTGCTGAGCTGCTATGGGCATATTGTCCATAGGCTTCCCTTGGCTAGCATTAAGAATGGCTAGCGGAGACAGGGTAAGGTGTGTGGTGGAGCGCGAGTAAGTGAAAGTGAAGGGGAGGGATGTGAAGTGCAAAGGAGAAGAAAGATGTGAAAGTGTGAAACACATTTTAGCTCGACTGAAAAGAGGGGTGTGTGCGGGAGGTAGGGGAACCACAGAAGGTGACATGCAGATGCATTGCCGGCACCAATAGTGTAAAAATACACTGGATAGAAAGAAAGAGAGAGGGAGGGAGGAAAAGATGCCAGAAAATTGGGGACATCATCAAGAATGAACAGAACAAGATTGGCAGAGGAAATGGAAGACCAAGATCCAACAAGAGATGGAAGGGAGAGGGAGAATTCAAGCAAGGAGACCAAAAGTTGAGAAGAGGGGTACTCAACACATCAAGGGTCTAGATGCAAGATCCACATAATCTTTAAGGCCTAAGGGATCCATTGCATCAGTGCGCAGAATCCACCATGCCTCCAGGTGTAGAAGCAGCTCTCCTAGGGATCTGGCATTGATCAATGCAAGCATAGGAGAGGAGGTATGGATTGCTGTCATGGCATTTCTGCATATTTTTAACTAATCTTGGCAACCTTTGTCCTTTGGAAACAGGCAAACATGCTCCAAGAATGCGTTTTTTTACCATTCTGGTGGTTTTGCCAATGTAAAAACGCCGGCATGGGCACCAGATGGTATAAACCACATACATGATTCTACAGGTGTAGTAACCATGTAGGGCCAATTTGATGGTTGGCACCTCTAACATGGCGACATGCCTTGCAACAACTACATTTGTGCATGCCTGGAGATGCAAAGCTGCTAAGCCAGGAATTCCAGGGGGGCTGTGATGATTTTCTCAGCTGCCTGTGCAGGCAGGCAGCTTTTTGACCATTGTGTAGGTTTGCATGCTGCAGGACTCTGGAAAGAAGAGCTTCTGTCAGTTTTGCAGCTTGTGCTTGCAGAGCAATTTGCATACGTTGTCATGCAAATTGCCTGGCCACATTCATTGGAGGCGTGTACTATAAGTACTATGTCTTTCCCACAATGCTTCGCTGGTCATAAGGATTTCGTCCTATGTAACACTCCTGGTGGGGTGTCAGCCTTACTCTCTGTTTGAAGATCAGCTTAGAGTAATTCCTGAATCTGCGCTAGGCAGGTTTTCCCTAGTGCAGTTAGGATTGTTTATCTGTTTGTTTGTTCTGTTGCCATTGTCCTGTCCCAGCGGTGGTCGACAGGAAATGGTTCTGATCTCTGTTCTTGGAGTATAGCTGGTGCAGCGGTTGCTACCAGCTATCTCTTCTGTTCTGTCTCCTTGGATCGCGCTAGCCACTTTTCGCTAGCGCTGTGGATCCTTCTGTTCTGTCTCCTGGGATCGCGCTAGCCACTTTTTGTTAGCGCTGTGGATCCTTCTGTTCTGTCTCCTGGGATCGCGCTAGCCACTTTTCGCTAGCGCTGTGGATCCTTCTGTTCTGTCTCCTGAAGTCGCGCTAGCCACTTTTCGCTAGCGCTGTGGATCCTTCTGTTCTGTCTCCTGGGATCGCGCTAGCCACTTTTCGCTAGTGCTGTGGATCCTTCTGTTCTGCTACTCTGTACCTGGATCACGCTAGCCACTTTCGCTAGTGCTGTGGATCCTATCTCTCGCTTGTCCCTGTTATCGTGTGTCTGTCTTGTCTGCTACGCTTGCTGGAGGCTCGGTGAGGTAACCGTTAAGCAAGCGCTCGCGTCCTCTGTTTCATGTTTGTCTGTTAATGGTTAGTTAGGCGTGCTTGTCTCTATTGTGCTTATCACGTGGAGACCACGCATAACTGCGTGCACTGTTGCAAATGAGTGCGGTGTTCGCGGTTAGCTATCGTTTGTTATTTTCCGTATCTCCTCATTGTATTATTTGCTGTGCCTTTGCTAACCTCGTATTCTGTCCTGATCTGCCTTGTGTCACGTCTGGCGATCGCACCTCTCGCGATCGCGTTCCTGTTTCATATCTGCTGTTGTGTGTGCACTGTCGCGGGGTGGCGACTAGGTTGGCGCACACACATACAACCTGTCCCTTTGCTCGTTCTCATTCGCAATCGCCTCTCTTGCGATTGCGTTCTGCGCTTCGTACAATTCCTGTCTGACATTTGTGGAGGTACAGAGGATTGGTTCCTCTGCACTCCCCAGCGCCATCTGCCTAAAGGAATTTTCCCTCTACGGGTGCGTAGCACCTTTTGCTGGGTGCCTGCAAATATACTCTTGTGGAGGATGTCCGCCGTGTCAGCGCACGCGTTGTGCGCTGATCACGGAGAAAGTTCCACAATCGCTACAGGGGCACTGCCAATGTTGCTATGTGTAAGACGGTCACTCACCAATTGTGGGTGCCTTTCTGAATGCAACCAAGGGTTTTTTTTGTCCAATTGAAATTTGATCAGTTGGACATTTTAGGTGAATCAATTCCCAGCAGATACATGAAATCTGTAGGGACTTGAATGGGAAAACTGATGTGTATGGGTAACTTAACTCTCCTTGCATACATTTCTAGCTCCTGGGCATGCTTACAAGAAGGTTGTGGCATTTACAGAAATCTGCAGGCGTTGCTAGATCATCCCTACAATGGAAACCAACTGGCCATTGCCAGCTGCAGAATATGTGTGAGCATTCTGGACCTTGATAATTCAATGGTGTTCCCAGCTGGCTGCAATAATCGCTGTCTCAAATAGCCATTAAAATCATGTTTATTTCTCATTTGCCATTGCAACTGCATGTTTAAGTCATAGGGGTACTTAGAAGCCTCCAGCGTTACCCATGGTCCAACCACTAGCATCCTTAATAATAGTATATTAGTATATCTGGTTTGACTACGCGATAAGAACGCCGGCAGCATTTCTGAATTATGGATGTGTATTTTAAAGTTTACACATTATGCTTTTTATTACCTGCTACAACTACTGGTAATTTGGGTGCAGGGGTTTGCTGGGCGGGGAGGGTAGATAGAGTTAGGCATTTGGTGGTGGGGAGGGGGATAAGGTTAGATAGTTACAGAGGAAGTTATTATGTGGCATTAGATAGAGGGATTTTTTTAGACACCTACAGGGGGTAGGGTTTGGCATTAAGTATTAAGGTTAGGCATTTATAGCAGAAGGTTCATGTGAGAATGGGTACTGCATAGCAAAATATTGGTAATTTGAATACCAGTATTTTACATTAGCAGCACCTCCCCGTACCCAACTTATGCAGCACCGCATTACATAGTCGGAGGGAATGCGGAGAGATTTCAGTAGAGCGTCTCCAATGGAGCCATTCTGTGGCTGAAGTTTATTTTCAATCTAAGTTCCTTTATTTTGGCCGGCCCGTTCCTGTGATGTACACCTCTTCAGCTCGTGAAGTAAATACGCTTTAAATCTGTCAGAGAAAATTTTACATCCAGGACTTTCTGTGGTAGCCTGAAAAGTCCTGTTTAATTTTCAGAATTACCTAATCTTCTTTTATTCATTGGAAAAGAGATAAAACATACACAGAATAGATTGAGCGTGAGGGAATTCATTTCTGCTGCCAGTTTTCTAAAACCAAACTGTCTATAGAATGGCTTTCCCAGTAATGCAATAAATCAACAAGCGCCTCGCCACACATTGAGTTTAGGTTGGTATCTAATCAGGTTGAGAGCCAAAGTGAAATGCAGAGGAGAGAATTCTCATTCCTTTTAATATAATCTTTCTTTGTGATCCTTAGCACTGGGCACGCTAGCTGTTTTGTGCTTGTGATTTCCGTTTATGTGCTCGATAGTAAGCTTGCAATATGGTGTGAATTATAATGAGGAAAAGGTAGCGGTACCACCAGGGACAATTCCAACAACTCTGGCTACTCAGAGCTTGTATATGAGGATGTGCAGAATCATCCTTCAGCTTCCTGAAATTCTGAAGGAGTGAAGTGGGAAGCTCAGCATAGTTGTCTTCTGTAACAAGGATGTAATGTAATGTTTTCTTGCTTCTTTGCCTTTCCTTGAAAACATGTTTTGTGGGAGAGAAACAGAGTTCTGTTTATACAGACTGTTGATCTACGTATTGACCTCATTTTTTTCCTACACTTTTGAAACTGTTCATTTTTATTTTTTTTAAGGTGACCAAGATTAAAAAGTTAAAAACTTTACATGTCAAGTTCTTGTATAGCTCTATTAGAATCGGCAGGTGGCAAAGGCAGGAACTCCAAGAGGAAAATGGCAGTGCTTCCAAATGCAGGCTGCACGCGAATCGACCAGCTGCATAGATGTGCAGAGCCCAAAACACGGGCAGATTACACAATTTGCATTCAAAACAGATGCAGCAAATAGAGGATGTTTTCTTCCAAAAACAGTTTACACACAGATTTTGGAAGAATCTAGTGCTGAACAATCTGCACGCAAACTGTTTTTGAAAGCGAACATCCTCAATTTGCTGCATCTGTTTAAATGCAAGTTGTGTAATCTGCCCGTGTTCTGTGCTCTGCACATCTATGCAGCTGGTCAGTTCGGGTGCAGCCTGCATTTGGAAGCGCTGCCAATTTCTTCTCATTGTACAAAAATATAAGTCTGCTTGTGGCTAGCTGCATTTTTGTATATCAGTTTGCATTCAGTTTATTTAGATTAGGGTTTAGTGCATAGTTTGCATCTGATTTGGGGGCCCTGGGGGCTGCTGCACACCTCATTTCAGTTGCAGCCTGATTAGGAATGCTGCAAATTTTTGTTGCTGAAGGGCAGAAACTCACCCACTTGCCCACAGAGCTTTGGAACACTTCAGACCAAAATGTCTGATGTGGTCTTGCAGAGCGGGAGGTGTGCTCAGTATTGCTTGCGATTTATTGTCAAATTTTCACCAAACGCTATTTTCGATTTTGAGAAAATATTCACAAACATACATTGTATTTTTGCGATATGGTCAAAGAAAATTAATCTTTGACGAAAAGCACAAAAATCATTTATTTTAGCGCAAAATTGTGCAAAAGATGCAAAAAAGATTACAATCTTATTAAAAACTGATTTTCAATGGCATTTTCATTCAAATTCAAACTTTTCATTATTTTTGCGAGAATTAATGCAAAAGAATATCAGTATTTTCGCTCATCATTGGTGGTGTTTTAGCTCATCATGCAGGTGAGTGGGTGAGTTTCTGTCTCTGTCACCCATCAATTCTAATAGAGCTGGACAAGCAATTAACATTGTTTAACGGTAATGAATATTACAATCTGGGTCCTCTTTAAGGCCTGGAACCCACTCAAGCGATTATGGGGTTTTTTTTGAGCATTTAGGGAGCGCTTTCAATTGCTAGCGATCTCCATAAATGCTCTGCCAATGTAAATGGATGGGACAGATTACACTAGAGCGATTGTGATTAACCTGTTGCCGACTGCTCCATGCCAATTGGCGTGAGCAGTGCGGCAGCCCCAGGACCACTCCATGCCCATTGTCGTGAACGGCTGTCTATGGGGCTAGCAGGAGATCGCGCGCAGGCTGCGCACGCATCTCCTGCTCGGGGGCTGAGCTCCACCCCGCCTTCAGTCTCTGAGCAGCCGTCATCTAATTACTTTGTACAGCGCTGCAATCTACAGCAGCGCTGTACTGGTGACACTGGGACGTGATCCGCTGATAGGCTGGCGGAGGGAGGGAGGGTTTATAAAATTACTAAAAAAAAGGATTTTATTGAAAAATAATATAAATAAATATTTATAAAAAAAAGAAAAAAAAACACTGGGGGGGGGGGGGGGGGGGTGGCGCTCAGACCCCACCAACAGAGAGCTCTGTTGGTGGGGAGAAAAGGAGGGGGGGGGAATCACTTGTGTGCTGTGTTGTACGGCCCTGCAGCTTGGCCTTAAAGCTGCAGTGGCCTGTTTAACTAAAAGTGGCCTGGTCACTAGGGGGGGTTAACACTGCGGTCCTCAAGTGGTTAAGGAAATCACAATCGCAGGACATGCAGGATTTTGGGAGCATTTCCATCCTAATAAATTGTATAGGAGCAGTGAACTTGCTCTCAAAATAGTTTGCAAAACGCTATCACAAATTGGAAGCGATTGCAATAGCGCTTTGCGCTTTCTGGTGGGTTCCAGGCCTTTTGCTTCATCTTTATTTTTTTCCCTTCTAGTGAGCTAGGCTTGAAGAGGTGCCACACAGGGAATCAGTTTGTTTCAATGCACTTTCATTCAATGAACAGTCACTTCCCAAGGCCCATAATATTAGTGTGGGGTGTTTAGATTGGTTGCATTACTGGAAGGCACTTACATTATCGACAGGTGCTGGAAATATTGGTCGCAGGAAGCAGGAATGGGCATCAGATGCTTCAGCCAAATCGGAGGATGAAAGGTAAACATTAGTTAGTATTATCGGTTAGGCTTAGGTACAGATTAGGCCAGTTAGTGTTAGTGATGAGGAAGAGCGAGGTAAGCTTTAGTCACTAGTAGGGTTGATTGGAAGTGATTAATTGAAATTGTATTGCATTACCAACTTTCAAGCAAGTTTCCATTTTAATACCAGATTTTAAGCAAACTGGAGAGAAAGAAAGAGGTGTGTGCTCTGTCCGGGTTCACCTGACTATATACTGGCTTACTGGCTTCCTGATTGTCTATTGACTAACTAAGGGCCCTGACACACCCCAGAGCATTTTGCAGGTCACTTTACTTATTTAAAAAATGCAGCAAAATTGGCTGTTTTGCCGCAATTTTACCATGATTTTAATGCAAGCCAATGGAAGCGTTTTTTTACAAAATAAAATCAACCCCCAAAACGCTCTATGGTGTGCCAGGGTCCTAAGATAAAATAGCATTTGCTGATAGCATCTGCTTGCCAAAATATGTGTGGTCTAAAGGTGGCCATACACTGGTCGATTTGCCATCACATTCGACCAACAGATAGATTCCTCTCTGATCGAATCTGAACAGTGAGGGATCGTATGGCTGCCTTTACTGCAAACAGATTGTGAATTGATTTCAGCATGAAACCGATCACAATCTGTGGTGGTGCTGCCGCTGCCCAATCTCCCCCCCCCCCTCCTCCCCCCCTGCTTACATTACCTGCTCCGCCGGCGCGTGTCCCCGCTGTCACCAATGTCTTCTTCTCCGCTGGGCTCCAGGTTCCGGCTGGCTTCACTTCTTTCTGTCCGAGGAAGTTTAAACAGTAGAGGGTGCTCTACTGTTTAAACTTCCTGCCGGGACAGGAAGAAGTGAAGCCTGCTGGACTCAGAGCCCAGCGAAGAAGACGACAGCGGTGACAGTGGGGATACGCGCCGGCCGGAGCAGGTAATGTATTGCCGCTGTATTGCGTTGGTCGTGGGGCATTCAAAAGCCGCTATCGACGCACTCCCGACCGGCTATCGAGAAAAATCTTCCGCACGGGAATCGACGGGAACGATTGATTTCGGACAGAAATCAAACGTTTGTGTTTGCGCAATGATTTCACAGCAGATTCGATCACAGTGATTGAATCTGCTGTATATCGGCGGGAAAATCGTTAGGTGTATGGGCCCCTTTAAACTAACTCACTGCTTACCATGCAGGAGTTGGCCTACTTTGCATCTCAACAGGTGTGCCACGTGTAGTCCTCCTTGTAACTCAAAGAAATGACGGGTAGCGCTGACACTCCCCTCCCGAGCACTCTCATGCCCACAAGCGTCATGGCTGCACCCTGGGGGGAGGAACAGAGAATCACAGCCCAGGCCTGGACAGAGCCCAGGGGGGACCATCTGCACTGTCCCCCAACCAACCCCAACAATAGACTCTTACCTAATGCAAATTTTCCCCTGCTGCAAGGTTACGCATATCCTGGGAGTGACTACACCAAAATGTGAGGCGAGAGGAAGAGAAGGCGCAGACAGGCAAGCCATGTGCTGCCACCACTGGGATACCATCCACCCTCAACCCTTTAGGGAAGAACTGCAATGTGCAAACTGGAGAGAAAGAACGTGGTGTGTGCTCTATATCAGGTTTTGTCATTTTTTTACTTTTGTGTTTAAAAATCTATGGCACCAAGTTTCTGAGTTGATTGCAAACTCCAAACATGTTATTGCCACCACATTTGCTATATGGGTCAGGGTTGCTTGTTGGGGACTCTCTGTTAATTTTCTATAAAAGGCCTTGTGGTAAATGTGAAAATCAGAATTACAATTTTGTCAGAAAAAATGCATTTCAAACCTTGCGATGGTGGAATTGGAATCGTTTTAGCTCCCCATGCCAGTTTCCAGGAGAAAGAAAAGAAAATGTGTGCCCCCTTCCATGAACAAGCACAGTTAACTCATTTTCATACACATAACTGGTATTTCACAGGAAAAATAGAACCCACAAGGAAATCTGCCCTTGAGCAATCATGGCTGGTTCTAGATCTTTTGCCGCCTGAGGCAAACTTGTTAGGATGCCACTGCCCCCCATAGGTAGTATAATTCACAGAGCTGAACTCTTGAAATGTAAGGAAAATCAGGAGGAGGGCTGAGTACAGATGGTTGTTACCAACAGCTCATGTCTGGAGGTTTAAAGGTGTATTGAGTAAAAAGTCAACCCATTTTACATAAGAACTAATAGTGATGGTCATGTTTAGGAGAACTCATGGAGAGGCATCCATGAGATATCGATCAACTGACCAAACTGATTACATGCTTCCCCATGAGTTTTCCTAGACATGACTATCACGACAGAGTGAGGGAGATATTCCTTGAATTTTCTGTCTCGGCATATCGACAGCCAACCAATCTAAAACAGTTTATTAACGGAAGCCCATTGCCAAGGCAGAATGGAACATCTCCCTGCCTGTAGAGATGATGTGAGACTTTGGAAGAGGTTGACGACTCAGTGCTGGAAATTGGAAAATTATACAGGAAAAGGATGTTACTTTACAAGATTGTTACATTGACAGAGGTGCAAAAACAACTCCTATATGTTTAACCACTTAACGACCGCCTAACGCCGATAGGCGGCGGCAGGTCATAAGTGGAATTACATGGTCAGTTCACGGAGGGTGTCTCCGTGAACAGCCTGCGAGCCGCCGATCGGGGCTCACAGGCTAATTGTAAACACGCGGGGAAGAAATCCCTGCTGTTTACATCATACGGCGCTGCTACACAGCCGCCCAGAAAGAGGAGGGGGAGGGAAAGGGAGCGAGGCTGGGAATCGCTGAGAAGGGGGGCTTTGAGGAGCCCCCCCCCCCGCAACACGCAGGCAGCCGCCAGCGATCAGACCCCACCTGCAGGATATCCCCCTAGTGGGGAAAAAAGGGGGGGGGAGTCTGATCGCCCTGCCTGCAACAGGATCTGTGCTGTGGGCTGAATAGCCCACCCAGCACTGATCCTTCCAAAATAGCCCAGTCCTTAAGTGGTTAATTAGGACAATGTCAATGGCACCATATAAGTGAAGGGTAAGATCAGGCGGCAGCAGGGAAGAGGCAATCACTGTGTTTTGCAGTTCTCTGCACCACTTTGAGTGAACAAATTGTTTTCCTTTTTATATTTTTTTCATGCTGATGTTTTTATTATTACAATAAAATTTAAAGCTGTGCATTTAATTATCAAAGAGCTGGAGGATGAGAGGGGGAGGTGGCTGTATATAGTATTCTGCCGTTATATTTTATAGATCTTCCAAAGTATTGCCTACAGATGCTCTAGCACATTGCGCATCTGACCACGGGTCATTTTTTTAGTGCTAATAACAAGACAAAAAGTAATGGAGCAAGGGAAATAGATTATAGAAAAGTGGATTGAAAAGGAGAAACGTGTTTGGAGGCAAACAAGATAATATAACGGCTGTTTTGAAGGCACGTAGTTTTAATAGACATATATACAAAAAATAACGTGCCTGAATGGGCATCAAAAAGGGTTTTGTAGCGTCAAAACATGTTCAGCTTCTGCAAGAGTGCACCAAGGAAGAATAACAAAAAACAAACACATATAAAGAAAACAAAACCAAAAAGCACATTAATACCAAAATGGCTTGTTGTGAAAGAAATGGGATTTCAAAAGAATCAAGGATGTAATTAGCTTTAAATGTTATCAGTGCTGCTAAAGGGATTTATTTCTATGCCTGTTGTTGATCAGCATAACATTAATTGAGATCCGCTTTCAAGTGAAACTCCTATCCAGATAAGTTTTTTTTACGGGCATTTAAAGTGTTTGTGTATATTTGCTTAAAGTGGAGTTACAAACTGGCAAAACATTGTATAAAAACGTTTTTATTGCAGATAAAGGTATCCCACTTGCATTTGTTTCAAAGTAAAGATTATGTGTGAATTACAAGTCCACCCCAGTTCGGAACGCAGAAATGCTGGGAGCAGCCATTGTATGGATATGTGATATCTTCAAGTGTATTCAAAAAAACACTTCAGTGAAGTTAATTACATTTCTTCTGCTTACAGTCACTAAGCAACCATAGCAGAGTGCACTAAAAGATAAAGGACCTTGAAAAGAAGAGGATTCATAGAAAGCAAACGCAGGAACACAGTGAGCCCGATATAGTTGTAGTAAGTTAAAATAAGAGCAAAAGATATAAATGATAAAAGAATGGGTACTCACAAACTGAAGCGTAACTACAAATCATGGGGATCTGCCAATGTTTGCATGCTTTCCCTTGCCCTCCCCTGGTGAGCCTCACTGCCTGGGCCCATCTTGCAAGTGCGGGCATCAATCTTCACACCCATAATGAGTGCGGCCACAAAAAAAGCTGATCTGCAGGATGGACCCCTTTATTGAAGGAATTGAAGTAGTAGTTGGGGTCCCCTTATGTCTCTGGACCCCCTGCAGTTACAGGGGCTGCTCTCCTGTAATTATGTTCCTATACTCACAAACCAGGGTCACCCAGTATAGCAACCCCTGTAAGCACATGGAGGAAATGGCCAGTGTAATCACGCGGCATGCAGAGAATAGGAAGTGGTGAGAGCGGCTGGCTAGTGATGAAGATGGACGATCACGGAGAGAACATCAGGGGTAGGTGATAGAGATTGTATCATTTAAGCCGCACACTGCGCTCTGCAAATAGGAGAGACACAGGAGGGGGGGGGGGGGGCATGGGAGGGATGAAGTATGGTCCCCTTTCCGCATCTGCACTGCAGACTCCTCTCCACATATATTGCCCTGACATCACTGCACTTCTGCCTGCGTGTCACCCCCTAGCCATGGTGACACCCAGAGCGCTCCGCCCTCTGCGCACGCCCCTAGAGATGCCACTGCCGAGGTGACATAATGAGATAAACATGTGTATGTACAGTGCCAAGCACACAAATAACTATGCCGTGTTCCCTTTTTACTTTCTCTGCCTAAAAGAGTTAAAAATCAGGTATGCAAGTGACAGTTTCTGTCTGGGTCAGAACCGGGTCAGACTCTAAAATAACCCTTCCGGATAAGGAATTGCAGTCATACAACACTTCCCTGGCAGTAAAAGGCTTCTGTGAGCAGGAAAGAGATAAAATTAGTAAATCGTTCATAGATTATAGCTCTGGCATACTTTAATGAATGTGTTGTTGCGACAAGGCCATGAAACAGTAAAAACGTAAAAAGTAGATTGAAATATAAAGTAAAACTGTAGGATTACTAAAAAAGTCATTTTAGAAGAAGCAGGATAGATACTTCTTTATCTAATCACTTTATTTTCACCTCGGATGTCCTAAAACTATGATAGAGCAACACTTTACCAGCTGTATAGCGTACTGGTAAGAGCTCTTTCACGTTAGCAAACATGTGCACGAACCCATTTCGTGACGTCGGGAAGTTGCGGTCCAACACTGATTAGCAGCGGTAATGCTAATTCACCTGACGGGAAAACACCGCGGCTGGATGTTATGAAGCTCCCAGATGCTCTGGAATGCTTCATCTAATGTGAAAGTTAACATGAAAGTCAAATAGACTTTCATGTTACCTTTTTAAACGCAGCCTAGGAACGATCCGTCAAAACCCACATATCCGCTCCTAGTGTGAAAGAGCCATAAGGTTGTTGTCTTTTATGTGGGATATGAGCCTTTGATCAGGGTTTGAATCCTGGCTCAAGCCAGTGCGTAAAGCTGTAAGGAGTATTTGGGCAAAGCGCCCTAATAATTCTGGTTGCCTGTGGAGCGCACCCTAAGTAGCTGCAGCCCTGAGGCGCTTTCAGTCTGCCAGGAGAAAAGCGCAATATAAATCTTCTGTGTCTTGATTTTTTTTTATTATCCATCAGAAAAGTGTACTGATTGATTTAGTTTTCTCTAAATGAGTTTCCATTTTGCAGATGTTTTGCTTGCCTAAATAAATGCTAGCCAAATGACAATAAATGCCAACTAGGCAAACATCACATAACATCAATAGGCATAAAACTCATTCTGGCATTTTAAAGTGGATGCGAGACAAACTTTTGCTGCCTTCATTTTTCTTCCCCTTACATATAGTTTATTGGGCATTCTTCCCGCCAAACGCTTTTTTAAACATTGTATTTATTACCTAATTGCATGTAAATGAATGTATCCATGGCCGCAACTCCTCCAGCACCTAGGAATTCTGAGTCCCATGCTGCAAGTGTTCATGGGAGCTCAGCCTGGAGAGGAGGAGGCTTTTGCTGAAGCATGCATGAGATTTCAAAGGCAAGGGGTGGGTAAGGGAGGAGAGAGGAAGAGAGGGGAGTGGAGTTTTCACAGGCTGAGGGGTGGAGATGCAGAGCAGCTTGCCTGTATAATGATGACAAGCAGAATATGACTCCTCTCATTGTATTACAGGAATAAATAATCATATACTGCTGTTTGCAGCTAGATTCACTGTGTAAACCACCTAAACTTTAGATAAATAAATAAATACATACAGAGGGGCTGCAGCACACAACAGGAAAACAGTGACAGGGGCTTCTATTTACGTTTTAACGCGCATAAGCTCACCAACTGCGCTAAAGTGTCCCCGATTTGGTGAGTCCTACTCTAATTTAGGCAATGCTAGTTTTTTGTTGTTTTCTATCAGTAGTCTAATGTGAACTAATCCAAAAACCCAAGAGTCAACTAAATGGGAGAAAAGGAAGGAAGTTAGATAAGTTATATAGACAAGTTACTTGCTATAGTTAGATTTTCATCATGGATCTGCTTTAAATGTGGCTGTGGCAGAACATAGGCAGAAAAGGGTCATTTACAGTTGTCTAAGGGTGTGTACACATGCCCAATTGCCGTTGGCCGTCGGTGACCGGGGCAGGAGCTGATCCCCTTTGGAGACATCGCTGGGCCCGGGCTGCACATGACATGCTGTGTTGCTCTGTGCAGGGGTGGGGGGAGGAGATGGACGACATGCGGTGCATGTGTCACGCGGAAGGCGGGGTAGATCCGTCCGGCGGATTGCTCGTGGTTGGGGATTGTTGAGTGCTGTACATACACCTGATTGTCGGCTGAGGCGGTCATTATCCAGTTCGGCTTTTCTGGACGAACTTACTCGTCCAGATAGACTCTGCTGCCGCCGCCACGTGGTGCGTGCGATCGGGCATGCTCCAGTGCGTGCTCCCGCCACTAGCCCCCCAATCAGTGAATGGGAATATAATTCCCATTCACCGATCTTGCTCCCCCGGAGAAATACCGACGCTTTCTATTCAGAGAGCGTGGTATTTCTGCCCCCAGGAAACTTCACCTTCTTCTTTCTAGCTCCTGGATGCGAGATCGATCCCATCCAGGACTTTTTTGACTGTGGCCATCTTGTGGCCAAATAGTAAACTGCACCCACATCCATTTTTTATTAAACAATTACATTATTTTACATGTAAAATTAGCTGTTTCCCTCCCACACCAAAAATTACCCAAATACATTTTTTTATAAAAAAAAAAAAAATACAATAAAAAAAAAAAAAAACAACATAAATAGTTACCCAAGGGTCTGAACGTTTTAAATATGCATGTCAAGAGAGTATGTTATTATATTATTTTAAATTATAAGCTTATAAATAGTGATGGACGCAAATGGAAAAAATGCACCTTTACTTCTAAATAAAATGTCGCCGCCATAAATTGTGATAGGGACAGCATTGAAATGGTGTAATAACCTGGACAGATGGGCAAATAAAATACATGAGTTTTAATTACGGTAGCGTATATTACAAATTATCTTGGCCAAAAACTGATAAATAATGCATTTTTAATCTTCCTGTTAAAATGGATTTAGCAAAAAATAATTCTTAGCAAAATGTACTACCCAAAGAAAGCCTAATTAGTGGCGGAAAAAGCAAGATACAGATCAATTAATTGTAATAAATAGCAATAAAGTTATTGGCGAATGAATGGGAGGTGAACGTTGCTCGGATGCATGAGGTTTTCGACACTGTGGTGCTGAAGCGGTTAAAGGAGGTACTAGAAACAATTTTCAGACAATTTTGTTCAGAAGTTCAGAATCTAGAAAGTGAGGAAAGACATTTCTAGCTGGGGTACAGTTGGCCATAAAAACATAAAAAAAGTTAAAATTCATTACAGAAATAAGTAAACAAATAATGTCTTTACCACCTCTACTTATGAAGCTGCAGATGTTACGCAGCTGGAGGATTGTTTATCCTTCACTAACAATGCAGGTTTATCCCAATGCTTGGAAAGCTTGTGCTTGTTGCCCATCTGGGGTTTGTATGTATATTTCTCCATCAACGCTCCTGTATGCAGAAGCAGCCGCAATTGTAAACCATGTGCATCATGTACATTACAGACTTTGTGTAGTACAGCGTGACAATTCACACTGTGTAATGTGATGCATACAGTTCTACCATCTCTTTATGCTAAATGGGCTAATGTGACAGTTTGACACATCAAAAGCATCACAAGACAAACCGACATGTATTGAACATATGGGGCCTAGACTGTAGAAGTTGTCTTCCTACAGAGGGCTGCTTGATACTACTGTGAATGACGTATAAAAGTAGTGTATGCCAGAGACGTTCATTAATAATGAATTCTCTGACGCCCATTAACCACTTGAGGACCCACCCTTTACCCCCCCTTAAGGACCAGCGCTGGTTTGAGTGATCTGTGCTGGGTGGGCTCTGCAGCCCCCAGCACAGATCAGGGTGCAGGCAGGGAGATCAGATTGCCCCCCTTTTTTCCCCCCTATAGGGATGATGTGCTGGGGGGGTCTGATCTCTCCTGCCTGCTGTGGGTGGCGGGGGGGGCACCTCAAAGCCCCCCTCCGCGGCGAAATCCTCCCCCTCCCTCTCCTACCTGGCCCCCTCCTGGAGATCCGGCTGCACAGGACGCTATCCGTCCTGTGCAGCCAGTGACAGGCTGTCTCCTGTCACATGGCGGCGATCCCCGGCCGCTGATTGGCCGGGGATCGCCGATCTGCCTTACGGCGCTGCTGCGCAGCAGCGCCGTACAAATGTAAACAAAGCGGATTATTTCCGCTTGTGTTTACATCTAGCCTGCGAGCCGCCATCGGCGGCCCGCAGGCTATTCACGGAGCCCCCCGCCGTGATTTGACAGGAAGCAGCCGCTCGTACGAGCGGCTGCTTCCTGATTAATTAGGCTGCAGCTGGCGACGCAGTACTGCGTCGCTGGTCCTGCAGCTGCCACTTTGCCGACGCACGTTATGAGTGTGCGGTCGGCAAGTGGTTAATGTCATTTTGTGTGCTTAGTCCACAAGTCCGGGAATTTTGTGACATGTTCACGTGTTCCTTTTAAAATGAAAGTGCTTTATTGCTGACTACATATCTTAAAGGTTAAATTCAGTTAAAAATACGGGTTCCAATTTAACCTAGTAATTATGTGCTCACTAAGATAAATACAGTTTTAAACATGTTTAGTATAAACACTCAATTAATGGATAAGTATGTTTATAACATACATATGCTAAATTACTCTAATTGATCCCTGTGACTAATGTCAGGTATTATAATCTACTACAGATTTTTCTCCCCAAGAAGTATCTGAAAAGGATGTCTTAGCTGCCTCCTGTTTACAAATATCTCCCATTACTTATCAGTACAATAAATACAGCAATTCTGTTTCTTGTGTGTCCATGGTAAAAGGGCATCTGGTGCATGGTCTCCACCCAAATTATTGTGCCCCTCCTTGTACTTCTTGTCACCCTGTATCCTTCTGTGTACCCCATGTGTCCACATCTGTCCCTTTTGTGTCTGTCTCTATGTCCATTTGTGTCCTTTTGTGTCCTCTATTGTGCCACTCGTGTCCTCTTCCGTGCCTTTTTTGTCCCCCTTTGTCCTCCCTCGTCTCCCATGACCTCCTCTGTGCTCCTTTTTGTCCACCTTGTGTCCTCATTTGTCTCCTATGCCCTCCTTTTAGTCCCACAGTATCCTTCTGTTTTGTCCCTCTCTGTCCTCCTCTTTGTTCCCCCGTGTCCTAGTTTGTCCCCCTGTGTCCTCCTTTGTTCTTATTTACACTTTTGGAGATCATTAATTTTACCTGTTATGAAAGAGTGCATAATTTTGCACATACATCTTGTATTCTTTATCAACTAAGCACGGGCTTGTGGATAGTATTTCATGATAAAATTAGAGGGGTTTTTTTTTTGCTTTTGTAAGCACCAGTAAGAAATATTAAGAAATACTAATTTGAAAACATTAACATACTCAATAGACAATATATCAGCAGCAGAATCATTTATTTCCCCAAGTACAAACAGGGGGTTGTACCAGGAATTGGTTTTGGCTAATACAGTTTCAGGAAAGATGGGGGAGATAATGTCAGAAAGCCAAGAGCCGAGGCTGCCATACTACAGTGCCATCACTCGCACTTGGCAATCATCTGTCATCCCTAAGGAGATATGGGGGGAGAGGGACATAAGGAGGTGAAGGTTCAGCAGTGATGACCCAGTTCTTCATGGCTGATGCTGCTAAGGATGCTGATTTCCGACATCTGGCAGTGCTGGCCAAGGTGTTCTAGTTCAGAAGGTACAGTACTATTCATTTCTGTGGTGGGTCCCGATTCCTGGGCAGCATTCAGCAGGGCTGATCAAGATAATCTGGCTATCACAGAAGTTTCCGGCTGTGGCGGCCCTTACTTCCGATTTAGTGGCTGGCATCATGGAGGGGTTGAACCAGAGGTGCCCCTGCTTTGGTAAAATGGAGCCTGCATCCAGTGAGGCCAAAGGTTTCCCGATCAGTGCGGTGTCTACCTACCTCCATGGACCAGTGATCTACTGGGTAGCAGGGGTGGACTCTACAAGGCCTCTACCTGCACAGACAATGGACACACCAGTGTCCCAGGCTACACCAGACCACACTGCACACTTTCAGGGGGAAAAACAAGGTGAGTTGGTAGGGGAAAGGGAAAACAAAAACAAGAAAAAGCCAGAATCCTGTGTCCACCGCTGCCAATTAAGGCACCATCTTCCTGAACGGCAGTTTAACTGTTATAGTTAATGGGGTATTAAATTAACTTTTTTCAGTAATGTGTGTTTTCTTGGTTTGTACATGGTCAGGAAAACATGGTTTGGCCACCAGAGGTGCAATTTGGAGGCCGAGGCTTGGCAGAAAATAATTAAAGGACAGCTGAAGTGAGGGGGATATGAAGGCTGCCATATTTATTTTGTTTTAAGCAATAGCAGTTGCATGGCTATCCTGCTGATCCTCTGCATCTAAAACTTTTAGCCACAGGCCCTGAAAAAGCATGCAGCAGATCAGGTGTTTCTGACATTACGGTCAGATCTGACAAGATTAGCTTCATGCTTGTTTCTGGTGTGATTCACTCACTACTGCAGTCAAACAGATTAGCAGGGACACCAGGCAGCTGGTATTCTTTAAAAGGAAATAAATATGGCTGCCTCCATGTTCTTCTCACTTCAGTTGTCCTTTAAGGTCCAGTTTACTGCTACTAGACACTAAGGATGCTCATCCGGATTTCGGATACCCGAGTAACCCGGATATCCAAACTTTTTTACCCTATCCAATTCGGATTCCTTTTAAAAAAAAAAAAATCCGGATAGCTATCTGCGGATAATTGGACGCATGACACGGATATCCGCGGATATTGCAGATATCCAGATCCGAAACCAGTTAGAAACATAAAATTTCTCCTTCCTCCTCCTCCTCCTCCTCCCTGTTCATGGATTTTGTCTTCCAGGGATTTGTAGGATGTCAAAATCAAGCTCACATACATTGGCCAGGAATCAAACCCAGGTCAACTGCTTGGAAGGCAGCTATGCTCGCCACTATACTGCCACAAAGTGAATGCTTCATTGTAGGAAAAAGTGGTGTTAAACTTCTTGGGGCATACTTACTTCCTCCCTCCAAAAGACACACATACATCCCCATAAAATCATTTAGCAGCAACTGAGTGCACAGTCTCTGTGGTGCAATTGGTTAGCACGTTCGGCTGTTAACTGAAGGGTTGGTGGTTCAAACCCACCCAGAGCCGGCCTTGCCTTTTGTGTTCCATGAATTACAACTTCCTCTTTCAGTGGTGTAAAATATAAGCGGTAATAGCGTTTATAAAAATAGTGTGTTGAATTTTGTTTACAATAATGTTTTACAAATTAAAAAACATTTAATAACGTGTATGAAAACACAAATTGTGAAAACAATAATCTTCCCTGTTTTACAAGTGAAACTTATAATTACGCTTAAAAATGATCATATATGCATAATTGTTATAATTGTATAATGTGTATAACCTTCATTTATCGTTTCTTCATGTAATAAAATCTGAAAATATTGTTTATAATAATGAAAAAATATAAGTACGTTCGTAATAACTGTTGTAAAACATTAGTAAATATTACTAACCTATTAGTACAACTAAACCTAACCCTACTCTCACACAGAACCCTCCCTCTACCTATCCCTAACCCTTAGACCCCCCTGGTGGTGCCTAACCTTAGACCCCCCTGCTGGTGCCTAACCCTTAGACCCCCCACCTGGTAGTGCCTAACCCTTAGACCCCCCCTGGTGGTGCCTAACCCTAAGACCCCCCTGCTGGTGCCTAACCCTAAGACCTACCTGGTAGCGCCTAACCCTAAATTTCCCCTGGTGGTGCCTAACCCTAAGACCCCCCTTAGTGATCGCTTTATTATGTGAATAATAATGTTTTACTAACAGTAAGGAATACAATTTTAAATGTTTCAGTTAAATACGATAGATATGTTTAGTATTTTTGTAAATGTTATTTGTCACGGTCGCATTTTGTAAACGTAAAGGATACCCGAAGTGACATGATGAGATAGACATGTTTGTACAGTGCCTAGCACATAAATAAATATGCAGTGTTCCTTTTTTTCTTTCTCTGCCTGAAAGAGTTAAATATCAGGTATATAAGTGGCTGAATCAGTCCTGACTCAGACAGGAAGTGACTACAGTGTGACCCTCACTGATAAGAAATTCCCCTTTTTACCTCTTTCTTGCTCTCAGAAGCCATTTTCTGCTAGGAAAGTTTTTTTATAGCTTATCAGTGAGGGTCACACTGTAGTCACTTCCTGTCTGAGTCAGGACTGAGTCAGCCACTTATTTACCTAATATTTAACTCTTTCAGGCAGAGAAAGAAAAAAAGGAGCACAGCCTAATTATTTGGGTGCTTGGTACTGTACATACACATGTCTATCTCATCATGTAACACGTCACTTCGAGTATCCTTTAAATCATCACAAACGCAGTTTGAAAACGTTAATAATCTCCGGGTGCCATTTGAAAACATTAATAATCTCCGGGCGCCCTTTTTTCCTGTTCGGCGCCCATCAAACAATATTTATTATGGGACTGAATGGCAGTGCCCATTTTGTCCACTTGCCTCATGCGCCCAAATTTCCTGCTTCCTATTATGATACCCCAGGTGCCAGAAATTGCCACTCATACATTGCTTTGCTCCCACGTTTTCCTGCTGATCGTACACAGATAACTTACACACAGAACATTCCCCTGTGTTAATTTACAACTTCAAATCCTCAATACATGCATCAACCTGAAAGAAACACAGCCTCATATACATTAAACTGATTTATGTATCAAATATCTCTGGCCTTGCAGCTGCAGCAACACAATTTAAACATTTAATAATTCTTCACAAACAGCCTTCTGCGTCTCCCTGCCACAACTAGCAATACCCAGCTGAGAGACATTCCCGGCTTTGTAAGTGTTTCTCACACCCATCCAGACTTGCCTGGGAAATGTCTCTCATATTGCCTGAGCATTTATTTGTGCAAAACAAACTCGTAACCCGGAAATTAATTTACAATTAAGATCTCTCAGGGATCTCCATGTGCGGAGACCCAATAAAGCTGAAAATCTTATCTAATGACTTCATGTAAACAGGCGGAAAATGTAATTGTAATATGCAACAAAGTAGACGCAGCTAATTAGACTCTGATTAACAAGGGGACTCTTAAAGTGGAACTACATATATTAATGTTATTTTAAAGGATACCATAGTGCTGACACACATTTAAAAATGGTTTAGCAGGCTCTCCTCATGTCCACTGCTCACCTGTTCTCCTCCATTCCCCTCCGTTATGTTTTAATAGCCCTCTGAACTTACTTCCGGGTCGCCTGAGTAGTCCATAGGCGTTGCCTGGTGACGCACATCATTCATTGCGCGCTTGTGGCTGGGAGCCTGACCTCCCCCCTCACCTCAGGCTACCATCAGCGCTCCCCCCTCCAGCAATGACAGTTGCGGGGAGCTCCATCCAAAGTTTTTAAGGGGGCCCTGTGATTTCTAGTTGCACCCCTGATGGCCACATTAATGCAGTTCCCAAAGTACTTGTCACTTTGTTGCCATCAAATCACTTCAATAGCAGGATTGTTATGAGAATCAAGCTTGGTTTTAGGCCCACCCACTGTATTGTCTGTCCATTCTCTGTATTATCTGTAGCAACCACATTGTTTAAGTTGTTAAATTACATTATGTGATTGGATGCTCCAGGAAAATGTTTCCCCAGTTTTCCCCATAATTACTATGTACTCACCCCCCATCCCCACCCCCTCTTCATTATGACTTATCCTGTACTCAGCACAGCAATTTTCTAGCCAATTGTTAAATTATCTGTTCCCTGACACATTTAAAGTGAAACTGCAAGCATACTTTGAGTTTTAGAATAGCCCATACAGAAATGTAGAGAGCAAACGGCTACCACAATAAAAAATTATATTGTCTAAAGTACCTCTAAATTGTCTAAAGTACCTCTTTTACTCTTCAAAATTGATCATGTGCCAACTAACTACTAAAAACTCTCTGCTGATATTCACGTTGCATAATTGTATTAATTATCGGGTGGAACAAACACCCAGATTGCCCCCTGGGCACCAGCAGCATAGCTGCAATTAATTATGCGGCTACAAATTACCTGCTTTGAGTGTCACTCACCTTTTCTTCATAGGTTAAAGGGTCTCTGTTCTCATCGTGATTTTTTCCCTTACATAAAACGTGAGATGTAATATTCTATGCACTATTACTTTCCTTGGAATTACAGACAGACAGATGCTGAAAGTTGATATCACGCTTTTCTCCTGACGGACTCAAAGCGCCAGAGCTGCAGCCACTAGGACACGCTCTATAGGCAGTAGCAACGTAAGGGAGTCTTGCTCAAGGTCTCCTTCTTGACGAGGTGCTGGCTTACTATTAGCTAAGATTAAATCTTGGAAAGAAAAAAAAAAACTCATGCCATATTATTATCTTACCAGTGATCACATGGTCCAACTGGTGACAGGAAGTTTGGCGCACGAGGCAAGTGGCCAAAAAGGACACAACCATTCACTCCCATAATAAATATCATTTGATGGGCGCTGAACAGGAAAAAAGGGCGCCCGAGATTATTAACCTCCTTGGCGGTAATCCCGAGCTGAGCTCGGGGTATGCCGCCGGAGGTCGCCGCTCAGGCCCTGCTGGGCCGATTTAAGTTCTGAAAAAAGCAGCACACGCAGCCGGCACTTTGCCAGCCGCGTGTGCTGCCCGATCGCCGCCGCTCCGCGGCGATCCGCCGCGTGCAGCGGCGAAAGAGGGTCCCCCCAGCCGCCCGAGCCCAGCGCAGCCGGAACAAACAGTTCCGGCCGGCGCTAGGGGCTGGATCGGGCGGCTCTGACGTCAGGACGTCGACTGACGTCCATGACGTCACTCCGCTCGTCGCCATGGCGACGAGGAAAGCGAAACAAGATAGGCCGCTCATTGCGGCCTATCTTGTTACTTTCGATTGCCGGAGGCGATCGAAAGTACGCTTCCGGAGCGCCCTCTAGTGGGCTTTCATGCAGCCAACTTTCAGTTGGCTGCATGAAATATTTTTTTTTTTATTTAAAAAAAACCCTCCCGCAGCCTCCCTGGCAAAATAATTAAACCGCCAGGGAGGTTAAAGTTTTAAAGCATTGCCCGGAGAATATTAACGTTTTCAAACTGCGCTCGTGATGATTTAAGTTTACAAAATGTGCTCGTGATGAATAACGTTTACAAAAAATACTAAACATATATCGTATTTAACTAAAATGTTGGTTAAAATGTTATCCCTTACTGTTTGTAAAACGTTATTATTCACATAATAAAGCGATCAGTACGTAAATTGTAATATATTTTTTACAGTCACTATTAGTAAAACATTATTATCCACACAATAAAGTGATCACTAAGGGGGGTCTTAGGGTTAGCCACCACCAGGGGGGATTTAGGGTTAGGCACCACCTGGGGGGATTTAGGGTTAGGCATCACCAGGGGGGGTTTAGGGTTAGGCACCACCAGGGGGGTCTTAGGGTTAGGGATAGGTAGAGGGAGGGTTCTGTGTGAGAGTAGGTTTAGGTTTAGTTGTAGTAATATGTTAGTAATATTTACTAATTTTTTACAATAGTTATTACTAACATACTTATATTTTTTTCCATCGTTATAATAAATATTTTCAGATCTTATTACAAGAAGAAACGATAAATTAAGGTTATACACAATATTATACAATGATTATACATATATTATTGTTTTTTAACAAGCGTAATTATAAGTTTTACTTTTAAAACAGGAAAGAATATCGTTTTCACAATTTGCAATTTCATACACATTATTAAATGTTTTTTTTAATTTCTAAAACATTATTGTAAATGAAATACAACACAATATTTTTATAAACGCTATTACCGCTAATCTTTTACACCACGCTCCCCTTTTTCCCAACGCCCTTTTTGCATGTGCACGGTCCAAACACCCTATAGTGTATGTGAACCATTCTTTCAAGGCTCAGGTCAGTTGGCTGAAAGCATGATGAGATTAATTTTTAAAAATTTTCCAACCTCAGGGGTTAAGAATACTCATATGTTGTAACTTATAACACCAAATACATTTGAAATAGATTTTCATTAGTTTCATCAACTGTAAAGGAAGATTGATGGACGTTATTTTGGATTTGCAGATGCAGAGTTGATGTTCAGGCCCGAGGTTTGTGAATAATTCAGACAGGCTAGGGAAAGAAGTAATAGAGTGGGAAATATACAATTAAGTGTGATCACTGATCAGTGGAAATTGACATTCTTGACTCAGGCACTCGCTAGTCATAACTATGACTTTTCAGATTGCAACTGCCTACAGCTCCAGGGCAATAGCAAGAATGAAAGATGATGGAACAACTGTGACATGTGCCCTTATTAACCATAAGAAGTTCAGCTAGACAGTCCAGGACTTTGATAATTTTTTTTATAGGTTATAACAGCAATATATTGTTTTCTATGGATTGAATTGCATTGTTGAACCTGACTGCACAATTCATTAGTCAAGACCTTCCTCCATTAAAGCCATGCAACACAAATCAAAGGCTGATATCCATTTCTAAAAAGATGTATCTATTGTTATGATTGAGCTGAAATGATAAATGATGTTAAAGGGACCCACATATGACAAATATATAACACAAAGCTCCCCTAAAGGATGTTCATAAATGCCAAGGGCTTTTGGGATGGGAAGCATACATTTGCTTCCCTAAGGGGGGCTGCTCTGTAGCTCCCCACCTGTGTAGGTATTTAAGCATCTCCTGTGAGATGGGCACCGGAAGAGCCAAATGACAGCTCTCCCTGCTGCTGCAAAACTCCCCGGAGGCGTTAAATACCATTCCCCCTCCGAGTTGTTGCAACTCAGAGGGATATGTAATTTAGGGTGGCAACTGCTGGAGCTCTAAATTACCCTTACGTGCTCGTGCAGCATTACATTGCTGCTATGGGGAGCCTGGTTTTGATGCTGAAACTGCTTCGCATCACCATCTTCTCTGTCCCCGTGCTGCAGAACCAGAGATTAAAATGCTCATGGTAATGCCGGCCAGCTGGGAGATGTAATTACATGCATGGACTACATCTCCCAGGGTGCAACATTGCTGCGGATACATTAACCTGCACTTTTGTTTTATATATTTAATTAAGGAGCACCCATGTGCTCAGATTCCTTTAAAGGGGAACTGAAGTAAGAGGTATATGGAGGCTGCCATATTTATTTCCTTTTAATCAATACCAGTTGCCTGGCAGCCCTGCTGGTCTATTTCTCTGCAGTAGTATCTGAATAACACCAGAAACAAGCATGCAGCTAGTCTTGTCAGATCATGCTTGTTCAGGGGCTACGGCTAATAGTATTAGAGGTAGAGGATGAGCAGGGCTGCCGGGCAACTGGTATTGATTAAAAGGAAATAAATATAGCAGCCTCCGTATACCTCTTTCTTCAGTTTCCCTTTAAGAGGTAGTTAGCGCGCCTGGTCAGTATAAAACCTGCCTGGTCAGTATAAAACCTATCTGAGTTCCATTAACTGAGGATAAGTCACAAAGGGCCATATGCAATTCTCTTTTTCACCTGAGTTTTCATCTAGGAGATAATTTTTCATCTTTGATTTTAAATAACTTTCCAGTACTTTTCAACTAAAAAAGTACCAAGAAGTTGGTGAAAAAGTACTATCAAAATTATTTTAATCATTTTCTTGCCTTCTGGGGGCTTAAAAGGCATTTTATTGACAAGTTTAAAAATATCACCTAGGAGAAAATACAGGTGAAAAAGTGAATTGCATATGGCCCAAAATCTTTAATCCAAGTCCTTGGTGAATAGTTTCACGTTGGCTTGACTTCACTAAGGCCTGTGTGGTAAAAATTACTACACAGTAATATTGTGGATTTGTGCTGTACTACAAGTGTGAAACTGTGAAAACCTTTTTTTTTTTTTTCTTTTTTTTTCCCTGGATAGTTTAGTTTTCAACTTTTCTATTCCTGTTGCCTCCATTCTTTAACCTTATAAATGGTTGTTTATCTTACCAACAACTCCAGGCTGTAGGCAAGAAAAAAAATCATTTGTTTTACTGCATGTTTTTTCCTTTGTGAATTGACCTCTGCCTTGGCCGGCATTCACAAACAACCTCTCAGTCTCAGTCAGTCATAGATTGCACCCATTATCTGCCAGCCTTCATATGTAACCCCAATTTCTTCCAGAAGTTATAGATGACCCCCAAGTTCTGACAGCAGTCATAGATGACCCCTAATATCTGCCAGTTCTCATAGGTGACTCCACATAGTTGCCATAAGTCATAGATGACCCTGATATATATCAGCAGTTATAGGTGATGCTTAAAACAGCCAGCAGTTACAGTGGGTCTACAGTCAATGGTGTCTTACACTTTTAGCCAGAAGTTGTAGCTAGCCTTCAATATTCCCCAGTAGTCATAGGTGGCATCCTGTATTGGCTAGCAGTAATAGATGTCTGCCCTTTATGTGCTATCAGTCATAGGTGGCCTTCAAAATATATTAGCAGTCATAGGTAGCCCCCAATATCAGCTAGCAGTGAAAGATAGCTCCCAATATCTGCCATCACTCATAGGTTACTACCAGTATATGCCCTTCGTTATAGTTGGCCAGCATCAGAGGGAATCCCCGCCTCTATCTGGTTAGCAAGTACTGCAATGCTGAAAATAGGGGCTTAACAGTCGGGGATGCAGCCCCTGCACCCACTGTGGGGCCCAGGGGCCCCACTGGGGTCCGTTGAGGGCCGTTTTGGGGGGCAGGAGGGGTCACATGAGGGGAGAGCATAGCACATCGGTGGGGAGGGGGGAAAGTCTCCGATCTGTAAGTGCTTCACATTACTTCCTGCTTCACATTACCTCCCCACTAATGTGCAATGCTCTCCCCTCATGCTGCGACCCCTCCAGCCCCCCAAAATGGGACTGAGCGGGGGCCCTCCTGATTCTTGAAGGGGGGCCTGGTGAGTTCTAGTTAGGCCTCTGGCTGAAAACATACTGTGTGGTAAACAAGAACACTTCTAACATACAAGGCACAGAACATTTATATTTCGTTTTTCTTCTGGCAGTAAGAGCTGCAGCCACAAGGGGTATCGCTATAGGCAGTAGCAGTCTTTCCCAAGGTCTCCTCAATGAATTGGTGGTGGTACTGAGCAGGAAAAGTCGTGATTCAAACCCTAGTCAGCTGTCAGAGGCAGAGCCTTTAACCAGTACACTATCTGGCCACTAGGCTCATCCTACACAGACCATAAATAGGGGAAAGGGAGGTGCAAGAAGATGTGGCCATGGCCAAGTCAAATGCTAATCAATATTAAACCTTGCACTGGCAGCAAAACATAACAAACAACAATATAAACTGCCAAACAACATAGAAGATCTTAGTTCTCCAAAAATGCTGTAGTATTCTCAAATTAAGGCACCCACTAAAATTGTCAAGGTCCCCTCGTTAGGATTGGACCATTTATACCAGTAAACCAGCATGCAAGGAGATAATTAATGCACTCAATTTCAAATTTAGAATGGGAATAAGTGGATTTCTTACCCTTTAAATAAAGGGGAATGCAAGATAAGACAAGACAAGACAAGACAAATAACATTTATATCGCGCTTTTCTCCTGGCGGACTCAACCAGCCATTCAAAGAGCTACAAACTCTCTCTCACACACCACTAATAAATAATTTGTAGTGACATTCAGATAGCAAAGCTATAGCTGGGAACTTGGCCAACATGGCTTTAGGAAGCATACAAAATAGCTGTGCTCATCCTACATGGGGACAGGACAGAAGGCCAGGACAGGAGCAGCATGAAAGAGTTGTACATGGAACATTGCAAAGCTTGCAGTTTTGGCAGGTGAAGAGATAGTAGGTTGGATCTCTGCTGAGCTATAATCTCATGTCCATTTGGGTACTGTACTGTAGCAAGGTGGTAATAGATTGATGTGTGTGTTATTAGTGGCGGTCTGGGTATCCAGGTGTACAAATTCACTAGACTGAATTTGAACACCCAAATACTCCAGACTGCCGCGGTTCAGCACCTGAATTAGTGAACAGGATCAGGAGGAGATGCCCTGTGTGTGCTTCTTGTGACACCAATACTTCCTCCTTCTGGTTTGGACTTAGGTTGTGAGCCCCACTCATCTTGTGGGAGCTCCCTTGGAAGAGGGGTGGCTGTCTGGACATAATTACCAAATTCGGACAGTCTTCCAGCCCCTCACTGAAAGCTCCACTGTTTAGTTACCTGCATTGTCAATATGCACCTGTGGATCATTTTGGGGGTGTGGCCTGGTGCACAAGTATATGGTACTGAATAAGGTGTTTTTATCCTGCTGGCCTATGGAGAAAAATGCTGATGAACCACACATTCACCTTTAAAATGATTATTTTTATGAAGGACACTTCATGTATTTGCATTAGGTCTGGATTTACCTCACAGGGGCGTGTATGCACAGATGTCTTGGCACCTTAGACTTCGCCCTCCAAGAAACTACAACCCCCAACCAATATGTACTGCAAGTTTGCTGGCTGTCCCAGCTGTCACTTCTGCCTTACTTTACCTGCCCATGATAGGTAGCTACAGGTGCCCCTTAGTATTAGGTAGCTAGAAGTACTCTCAATATTAAGTAGCTTGAGGTGTCCCCAAGTATTAGGTAGCTAGGGGAACCTTAACATTAAGTAGCTAGAGGTGCCCCTGACTGAAGGGAGATCTTATCAGTGGAATGCTGAGAGCAGAGTGAGTAACCTCTCATTTACGCGTGGCTTACAGCTCGGGACTCTGCATAAATAAGGAAGGAAAGGGAGGCACTTGGGGACTGGAGTGAGCCACTTTTCCATTGTCAGGCACCTATAGGCACATGCCTACAGTGCTTATAGTAAATCCGGCTACACATGATTTCCAACACATGAAACTTTCCAAATGGAACCTACTACGGAGCTCAGCTATATTCAGGCTAGAGTTGTACTTTATACAGTCACATAACAGTTACTTGCGTTATCATGTTAACTAGTCTACCTAAGCCCGTTAAAAAACAGGCTCTAGGTAGTGATTTAACCGCGCCACCGCCACCAGTCAGTGCGCGCGCACGAGCCGTGCACCTGGACGCCCGCCTGCCCGCCACGCACATGGCTGCCCTGCTCTCTGGCTCCACCTCCCGTCCCAACGGCTGTCTGTACTGCGCACATGCGCAGTACAAACAAGATTCGGAGGGACAGACAGGGAAAGATGATGACGCAGGGACAGTTAGGTATTATTGTATAGGATTCATTCCATTCCGATGATTGATGCCAGGTGTGCTTTAAGGACAACATTCTAATACATGATTATAACCTAAAAAGGTCTATATTTAAGCACCTAAAAAAGCCTAATGTTCATTTTTTTTTCTTGTTCCCTTTGAGCGGCTTGATTGTATTTGCTTCAAAGTGGAGCAATTTGCCATGTGTGGTACAAAGAAATATATTTAGAGTATAAAAGTAGTTATTTCATCGCGAGTAAAGGTCTTTACAAATGCTCTATAGATCAGAATGAATGTAATCTGCAGTATTTCACTAGGTGAAAAGCACTTACATGCTTCACAACAGTTAGACAGTATGGCGCATGCAAAGAGAACATGAAGAAGGGAACCTTTTCAGGCCATTGTCTATTTATTAGCCATTTCAGGTGTTTAGAGTTTGAAAGCTTTTTTTGTGCCTTCGTCAACTGTTTTGTTCCCAAAGGTAATAGAAATAAGCAGCGGTGGTCCATAGCCTGCTTGGCACAAACAGTCTGTGCTAAATAATATTGTTCTACATTACTACCTTTCAAAAGCACATAGATGCATTTATGGGGAATTCATGTATTTCGATTGTATGATTTATTTATTTTTTTAGTACCAGGGAGAATTGCCCATTGTATGAATAAGACACCAACATGCTATCAAAATTTTGAAAAGAGAACTGTGGGTGATATTGCTCTCTATACTTAATCTGAATGTTGGGTGGTTTATTAACAACTTCCCGACCGCCGTATGTACAATTGGCGGCCGGGAAGTGCACCCCGCAAGGACCGCCGTATAGACAAATGGCGGTGGTCCTTGTAGGGGCATGGGCGGAGCGATCGCGTCATCCGTGATGCGATCCTCCGCCTCCGCCTGGCGCCGCTCACCCGCCGCAACATCCCGCCGGCCATACGGAAGCGCTGGCGGGATGTTAACCCGACGATCGCCGCATACAAAGTGTATAATACACTTTGTAATGTTTACAAAGTGTATTATACAGGCTGCCTCCTGCCCTGGTGGTCCCAGTGTCCGAGGGACCACCAGGGCAGGCTGCAGCCACCCTATGTCGCATCAAGCACACTGATTTCCCCCCCCCCCCCCCCGCCCCAGATCGCCCACAGCACCCATCAGACCCCCCCTGCCCACCCCCCAGACCCATGTTTGCACCCAATCACCCCCCTAATCACCCATCAATCACTCCCTGTCACTAACTGTCAACGCAATTTTTTTTTTATCCCCCCCCCCTGCCCCCTGCTCCCTCCTGATCACCCCCCCACCCCTCAGATTCTCCCCAGACCCCCCCATGTACTGTATGTATCTATCCCCCCTGATCACCTGTCAATCACCTGTCAATCACCTGTCAATCACCCGTCAATCACCCGTCAATCACCCCCTGTCACTGCCACCCATCAATCAGCCCCTAACCTGCCCCTTGCGGGCAATCTGATCACCCCCCCACACTAATAGATCGCCCGCAGATCCGACATCAGATCACCTCCCAAATCCATTGTTTACATTTATTCTCTCCTCTAAACACCCACTAATCACCCATCAATCACCCCCTATCACCACCTGTCACTTTTACCTATCAGATCAGACCCTAATCTGCCCCTTGCGGGCACCCAATCACCCGCCCACACGCTCAGATAGCCCTCTGACCCCCCCCCCCCTTATCAATTCGCCAGTGCATTAATTACATCTGTTCTTCCCTGTAATAACCCACTGATCACCTGTCAATCACCTGCCAATCACCTATCACCCATCAATCACCCCCTGTCACTGCCACCCATCAATCAGCCCCTAACCTGCCCCTTGCGGGCAATCTGATCACCCACCCACACCAATAGATCGCCCGCAAACCCGCCGTCAGATTACCTCCCAAATGTATTGTTTACATGTTATCTTCTCTAAACACCCACTAATTACCCATCAATCACCCATCAATCACCCCCTATCACCACCTGTCACTGTTACCTATCAGATCAGACCCTAATCTGCCCCTTGCGGGCACCCAATCACCCGCCCACACGCTCAGATTGCCCTCAGACCCCCCCCCCCTTATCAATTTGCCAGTGCATTAATTACATCTGTCCTTCCCTGTAATAACCCACTGATCACCTGTCAATCACCTGCCAATCACCTATCACCCATCAATCACCCCCTGTCACCCCCTGTCACTGCCACCCAACAATCAGCCCCTAACCTGCCCCTTGCGGGCAATCTGATCACCCACCCACACCAATAGATCGCCCGCAGATCCGACATCAGATCACCACCCAAGCGCAGCGTTTACATCTATTCTCTCCTCTAAACACCCACTAATTACCCATCAATCACCCATCAATAACCCCCTATCACCACCTGTCACTGTTACCCATCAGATCAGACCCTAATCTGCCCCTTGCGGGCACCCAATCACCCGCCCACACGCTCAGATTGCCCTCAGACCCCCCCCCCTTATCAATTTGCCAGTGCATTAATTACATCTGTCCTTCCCTGTAATAACCCACTGATCACCTGTCAATCACCTGCCAATCACCTATCACCCATCAATCACCCCCTGTCACCCCCTGTCACTGCCACCCAACAATCAGCCCCTAACCTGCCCCTTGCGGGCAATCTGATCACCCACCCACACCAATAGATCGCCCGCAGATCCGACATCAGATCACCACCCAAGCGCAGCGTTTACATCTATTCTCTCCTCTAAACACCCACTAATTACCCATCAATCACCCATCAATAACCCCCTATCACCACCTGTCACTGTTACCCATCAGATCAGACCCTAATCTGCCCCTTGCGGGCACCCAATCACCCGCCTACACGCTCAGATTGCCCTCAGACCCCCCCTTATCAATTCGCCAGTGCAATATTTACATCTGTTCTCCCCTGTAATAACCCACTGATTACCTGTCAATCACCTATCAATCACCCATCAATCACCCCCTGTCACTGCCACCCATCAATCACCCCCTGTCACTGCCACCCATCAATCACCCCCTGTCACTGCCACCTATCAATCACCCACTGTCACTGCCACCCATCAATCAGCCCCTAACCTGCCCCTTGCGGGCAATCTGATCACCCACCCACACCAATAGATCGCCCGCAGATCCGACGTCCGATCACCTCCCAAGTGCAGTGTTCACATCTGTTCTCTACCCTAAACACCCACTAATTACCCATCAATCACCCCCTGTCACTGCTACCTATCAGATTAGACCCCTATCTGCCCCTATGCACTCAATCACCCGCCCACACCCTCAGAATGCCCTCAGACCCCAGCCCTGATCACCTCGCCAGTGCATTGCTTGCATCTATTCCCCCCTCTAATCACACCTTGAGACACCCATCAATCACCACCTGTCACCCCCTAGCACACCTACCCATCAGATCAGGCCCTAATTTGCCCCGTGTGGGCTCCTGATCACTCGGCCAAACCCTCAGATCCCCCTCAGACCCCCTTCCGTTCACCTCCCCAGTGCATTGATTGCATCTATTTTCCCCTCTAACCACCCCCTGAGACACCCATCAATCACCTCCTGTCACCCCCCTAGCACTCCTATCCATCAGATCAGGCCCAATACAACCTGTCATCTAAAAGGCCACCCTGCTTATGACCGGTTCCACAAAATTCGCCCCCTCATAGACCACCTGTCATCAAAATTTGCAGATGCTTATACCCCTGACCAGTTATTTTGAGACATTTGGTTTCCAGACTACTCACGGTTTTGGGCCCGTAAAATGCCAGGGCGGTATAGGAACCCCACAAGTGACCCCATTTTAGAAAAAAAGACACCCCAAGGTATTCTGTTAGGTGTATGACGAGTTCATAGAAGATTTTTTTTTTTGTCAAAAGTTAGCGGAAATTGATTTTTATTGGTTTTTTTTCACAAAGTGTCATTTTCCACTAACTTGTGACAAAAAATAAAATCTTCTATGAACTCGCCATACACCTAACGGAATACCTTGGGGTGTCTTCTTTCTAAAATGGGGTCACTTGTGGGGTTCCTATACTGCCCTGGCATTTTAGGGGCCCTAAACCGCGAGGAGTAGTCTAGAAAACAAATGCCTCAAAATGACCTGTGAATAGGAAGTTGGGCCCCTTAGCGCACCTAGGCTGCAAAAAAGTGTCACACATGTGGTACCGCCGTACTCAGGAAAAGTAGTATAATGTGTTTTGGGGTGTATTTTTACACATACCCATGCTGGGTGGGAGAAATTTCTATGTAAATGGACACATGTGTGTAAAAAAATCAAACAATTGTCATTTACAGAGATATTTCTCCCACTTAGCATGGGTATGTGTAAAAATACACCCCAAAACACATTATACTACTTCTCCTGAGTACGGCGGTACCACATGTGTGGCACTTTTTTGCACCCTAACTGCGCTAAAGGGCCCAAAGTCCAATGAGTACCTTTAGGATTTCACAGGTCATTTTGCGACATTTGGTTTCAAGACTACTCCTCACGGTTTAGGGCCCCTAAAATGCCAGGGCAGTATAGGAACCCCACAAATGACCCCATTCTAGAAAGAAGACACCCAAAGGTATTCCGTTAGGAGTATGGTGAGTTCATAGAAGATTTTATTTTTTGTCACAAGTTAGCGGAAAATGACACTTTGTGAAAAAAAACAATTAAAATCAATTTCCGCTAACTTGTGACAAAAAAATAAAAACTTCTATGAACTCACCATACTCCTAACGGAATACCTTGGGGTGTCTTCTTTCTAAAATGGGGTCATTAGTGGGGTTCCTATACTGCCCTGGCATTTTAGGGGCCCTAAACCGTGAGGAGTAGTCTTGAAACAAAAATGACCTGTGAAATCCTAAAGGTACTCATTGGACTTTGGGCCCCTTAGCGCAGTTAGGGTGCAAAAAAGTGCCACACATGTGGTATTGCCGTACTCAGGAGAAGTAGTACAATGTGTTTTGAGGTGTATTTTTACACATACCCATGCTGGGTGGGAGAAATGCCTCTGTAAATGACAATCTTTTGATTTTTTTACACACAATTGTCCATTTACAGAGTTATTTCTCCCAACCAGCATGGGTATGTGTAAAAATACACCCCAAAACACATTGTACTACTTCTCCCGAGTACGGCGATACCACATGTGTGGCACTTTTTTGCACCCTAACTGCGCTAAAGGGCCCAAAGTCCAATGAGTACCTTTAGGATTTCACAGGTCATTTTGCGGAATTTGATTTCCAGACTACTCCTCACGGTTTAGGGCCCCTAAAATGCCAGGGCAGTATAGGAACCCCACAAATGACCCCATTTTAGAAAGAAGACACCCCAAGGTATTCCGTTAGGAGTATGGTGAGTTCATAGAAGATTTTATTTTTTGTCACAAGTTAGTGGAAAATGACACTTTGTGAAAAAAACAATAAAAATCAATTTTCCGCTAACTTTTGACAAAAAATAAAATCTTCTATGAACTCACCATACTCCTAACGGAATACCTTGGGGTGTCTTCTTTCTAAAATGGGGTCATTTGTGGGGTTCCTATACTGCCCTGGCATTTTAGGGGCCCTAAACCGTGAGGAGTAGTCTGGAAATCAAATTCCGCAAAATGACCTGTGAAATCCTAAAGGTACTCATTGGACTTTGGGCCCTTTAGCACAGTTAGGGTGCAAAAAAGTGCCACACATGTGGTATCGCCGTACTCGGGAGAAGTAGTATAATGTGTTTTGAGGTGTATTTTTACACATACCCATGCTGGGTGGGAGAAATAACTCTGTAAATGGACAATTGTGTGTAAAAAAAATTAAAAAATTGTCATTTACAGAGATATTTCTCCCACCCAGCATGGGTATGTGTAAAAACACACCCCAAAACACATTATACTACTTCTCCTGAGTACGGCAATACCACATGTGTGACACTTTTTTGCAGCCTAACTGCGCTAAAGGGGTCCAAAGTCCAATGAGCACCTTTAGGCTTTACAGGGGTGCTTACAATTTAGCACCCCCCAAAATGTCAGGACAGTAAACACACCCCACAAATGACCCCATTTTGGAAAGTAGACCCTTCAAGGTATTCAGAGAGGGGCATGGTGAGTCCGTGGCAGATTTCATTTTTTTTTTGTCACAAGTTAGAAGAAATGGAAACTTTTTTTTTTTTGTCACAAAGTGTCATTTTCCGCTTACTTGTGACAAAAAATAATATCTTCTATGAACTCACCATGCCTCTCAGTGAATACTTTGGGATGTCTTCTTTCCAAAATGGGGTCATTTGGGGGGTATTTATACTATCCTGGAATTCTAGCCTCTCATGAAACATGACAGGGGGTCAGAAAAGTCATAGATGCTTGAAAATGGGAAAATTCACTTTTTGCACCATAGTTTGTAAACGCTATAACTTTTACCCAAACCAATAAATATACGCTGAATGGGGTTTTTTTTTATCAAAAACATGTTTGTCCACATTTTTCGCGCTGCATGTATACAGAAATTTTACTTTATTTGAAAACTGTCAGCACAGAAAGTTAAAAAAATCATTTTTTTGCCAAAATTCATGTCTTTTTTGCTGAATATAATAAAAAGTAAAAATCGCAGGAGCAATCAAATAGCACCAAAAGAAAGCTTTATTAGTGACAAGAAAAGGAGCCAAAATTCATTTAGGTGGTAGGTTGTATGAGCGAGCAATAAACCGTGAAAGCTGCAGTGGTCTGAATAGAAAAAAAGTGGCCGGTCCTTAAGGGGTAGAAAGCCCTAGGTCCTTAAGTGGTTAAACATGTAAAGAAGGTCAAAGTTTTGCAACAAACTTACACTGCAAATTAACACACATCAAACTATTGTCAACACATGTATACTATAGTTGTACTCACAACAAACCTTTTGTGTGAGGCAGGGCTTCTCGTTGCACGCTGCGTGAGTTTTGTGCACCTATAACAGCAATGCTATAGTCCGCGGCTCATGCACAGGTAATTCGGGGATAGTGCAATCTATTTTATCCTGCTGCCCCCGATGACGAAATGCATAGGGCGGAGCTAGGACGCACGCAACTCGATCTGAAGGAAACTTTACTGCCGCTGGGAGACGTATATAGACTGGAGTGTCAGTAAAGGGCCCCATACACCTAACGATTTTTCCTGCCGATATGCAGCAGATTCGATCACTGTGATCAAATCTGCTGTGAAATGGTTGCGCAAATGCAAACAATTTACATCCGAAATCAATCGTTCCAATCGATTCCCGGCGTTCTCGATCTCCGGCGGGTCGGGAGTGCATCGATAGCGGCGTTCAAATGCCCGACGACCCACGCAATACATCGGTAATACATTACCTGCTCCGGCCGGCGCGTGTCCCCGCTGTCACCGATGTTTTCTCCACTGGGTTCCGTGTTCTGGTCCGGCTGGCTTCACTTCCTGTCCTGGCAGGAAGTTTAAACAGTAGAGCGCCCTCTACTGTTTCAACTTCCCCGGACAGAAAAAAGTGAAGCCAGCCGGACCGGAACGCGGAACCCAGTGGAGAAGAAGACATCGATGACAGCGGGAACACGCCGGCTGGAGCAGGTAATGTATAGCAGGCGGGGGGGTCGGCAGCACCACCACAGATTGTGATCAGTTTCATGCTGAAATCGATTCACAATCTTTTTGCAGTAAAGGCAGCCATACGATCCCTCTCTGATCAGATTCAATCAGAGAGGGATCTATCTGTTGGTTGATTCTGATGGCAAATCAACCAGTGTATGGCCACCTTAACCTCCCTGGCGGTTTATTTATTTTGCCAGGGAGGCTGCAATGTGGTTTTTTTTTAATAAAAAAAAAAATATTTCATGCAGCCAACTAAAAGTTGGCTGCATGAAAGCCCACTAGAGGGCGCTCCTGAACCGTACTTTCGATCACCTCCGGCAATCGAAAGTAACAAGATAGGCCGCAATGAGCGGCCTATCTTGTTTCGCTTTCCTCGTCGCCATGGCGACGAGCGGAGTGACGTCATGGACGTCAGTCGACGTCCTGACGTCAGAGCCGCCCGATCCAGCCCCTAGCGCTGGCCGGAACTGTTTGTTCCGGCTGCGCTGGGCTCGGGCGGCTGGGGGGACCCTCTTTCGCCGCTGCACGCGGCGGATCGCCGCGGAGCGGCGGCGATCGGGCAGCACACGCGGCTGGCAAAGTGCCAGCTGCGTGTGCTGCTTTTTTCAGAACTAAAATCGGCCCAGCAGGGCCTGAGCGGCGACCTCCGGCGGCATACCCCGAGCTCAGCTCGGGATTACCGCCAAGGAGGTTAAGAGATATCTTGTCATATGATGTGGACAAGTGTGCATTGTGTACTTAGCATTGTAGCAGGGTTTAAAAAGTCTTAATAAATTATTTTAAGCTATGAAAGTTCTTATTGGTCTCAGGATAATCCTGGTTGTGGCAATTCCTGTCTATGTATGCAGTTATTGAAGTCTCCTGTGGGTGAGCAGGCACTTGGGGGAGGGGGGGGGGGGTAACTAGCTCCTATCCTATCTCTTGGGTGATGGCAATTTTATCAGCTGTGTGTTCAAATACTAAGGGTGCACGTTGTGCGTATGTTACACCCTATGTTGTTTGTTTTCTTTTTACATGTCTCATCGGACCTATATGAGGAGCGAAATCTAAAAACCCTTGTGTATCTAAATTACGTGGAGAGCAGCAGGATAAAATAGATTGCTGTAACTGCCTTTTACAAGAGGACACTGCTTGCAGCTTTTGAAGAAAATCAAGTACTCTGAGCATTGAGCGCAGATATATATATTGTGTGTTTTTAATTTGGGGATCCTGACTCCAAATTACCGTACTTCTCCCTCAAATTGCTATGGCTTAAAGGGGGGGATAGTAATTAACGCCACCTGGAATTTAACTGGCAGAAGGATGAGCCGTCATTCCGCTCACCCTGTGCAAAAGTGACTGGGCGGCAAAGTGCCATATACTCCTTTTGTGCAGTGTAATAGCAGTGGCAAAGGTGTGTGCATTACTTTGTATCACAGCAGGGCTGGGGAATGGGGAACATTTTTAGCCAGACAACAAGGACTTTTTGGACTACAGAGATACTAGTAGGAGGGACAATTTCTATACACTGCACTTCATTTGGAATTATTATACATAACCAGAACAGTGAAGTATGGACAGGATAACGTTTAGTGAGTCAGGTCCATATTCTAATGACAAAGTGCATAAGTCAGATAAATGGACAGGGATGCAGGACACTAAGGTGACAATTCCAAGCTTTATTTCTCCATCACTTGGTTAAAAGCACATCACAGACATATACAGGGCAACAGTGAGGGTACAAACAGGGACCTGGCGGCTGATTTGTGATAGGATCTGCTTCATCAGAGGCCTTATAGCAAAGTGACTCTGCATGAGACCTCTGATGAAGTAGGATTTGCCATAAAATGTCTGTCAGGCCACTGTTTGTACTCTCACTGTTGTCCTATATATGTTTGTGATGTTTGTGATATGTTTTTTTCCCAATGGATGCATGAATAAAGCTTGGTCATATTCACTCATCACTAGTTATAATTTTTATATTGTCATGTGCAAAGTGTAAAATAAGATTCAAGATGGTGGCATATTGAAATTTTTATGTTTTTTTTATTTTTTATTTGAGAATTCTGAAAGTCTTTTTTTTTCAGTTGAACACAAAAATTACACTCATTGAACTGATGTTACCTCACGTGTTTATTCAACTTCAAAATAATTACAAGAAATAATTAGAAGAAAAAAAAAGCATGAATAGGGTCGAAAGTGAAAATTTAGAGAATTTCTGTAGATCAGAAGCTTTATGTTCGTGAAAAGAGTGACATTTTTGCTGAGTTTTAGGAGTAATTCCAAGATGTTCCACAGCCCATCACTGCGACGTGTGAGACTAGCTTTTGCTTTGTATGTTTACTGTGAAAAGCTAAAATGGTTGTGTGGAGCAAGAGCTGTCTGAGAAATAGAGACCAGTTCTCCCATATGCCTCTTGTTAAGAGAGCTTAGAAATTAGAATCCAGTTCATTACCAGCATTTCCTCAGAATGTCTAAGGAGATATTCCCCCAATTTGTATTACACACACACACACACACACACACACACACACACACACACACACACACACACACACACACACACACACACACACACACACACACACACACACACACACACACACACACACACACACACACACACACACACACACACACACACACACACACACACACACACACACACACACACACACACACACACACACACACACACACACTTTTTTTCCTTTTAGGCTGGTTTCACAGTGGGACGTTAAAGTCCCACGTTACAGCAGCCAGTAACACAGCCTAACTCACAGCACTGTAAAATCAATGTGCTGATTACAGTGCACACGTTGCGTTAGGGAATAACGCTGCACGTTAAATGAAAATGCAGCATGCTCTACGTTATACCCCTATAGAGCTGCGTTAGATTGTTTGCACACGCTCAGTGACTAGCCACATGGCTAATTAATTATCACTGCACTGTGGTGAATCGTGGTGGGACTCGTAGTGTTGTCCGGATCATGAACGAATTCATTTGATCCGGATCTTTTTTTGTGAGTCGAATAATCCGGATCATCACAATGAAAGATTCGGTTCACAGTGGATGTCTGTCTGGAAGAAACAGCAACATACAGAATGTACAGTGCAGGGAAAGTTGTGTCCTGCTAGTCATTTCACCCCCAGTCTCTTTCCCTAGTAAAATCATTCAAATGATTCGGTTCAAAGATCCGGATCTTTTCAATGATCCGATTCAAATGATCTGAATCCTTAAAAAGATCCGGACTTCCTATCACTATCCTGGAGCTGCTGCTTTGAGAGCCACATAACGTGGCTCAATCTGACGTCCAACTTCAACACCACCATGCGTTGCGTTAGGGGCACGTTATACGACCATAACGTCCCCTAAAATGCTACGTCTTGGTGGGAAAGAGGCCTTAGATAAATTTGCCATTAGAGACTGGGATAATTTTTTTATTATTTTTATATTTACTTGAATAAGTGGCATAGACAGCATGCCAGCATAGTTTCTCTGCTAAAAGTGGCTGATTAGGATTGGAGCTCGATTATTCGGGTCTGCTGAAATGCTCTACAGTGGATTGCCCATGCCTAATTACGTATGGCTGGGAAAAAGTTGCAAGGGAGGTGAGGGTTTTAAACATGGTGCTGGCCTCCTGCTCTCCTTATCATCTGATGACAGCGGAACTCAAAAATGGTCAGGAAGGAGATGGGCGGCACCTTTATCCATCTCTACCCTCTGGGTTATTAAACAGCATATTTGTGATTTCAGGGTAACCCATTGCTTGGGCCCTGTATGTAAGTTCTTATTTTAGCTACTTGTTTGCTTTAACCTATGAGGAAATAATTAACAGTTTGTACTTAGCATATGTGCTTGTTTTATGTCCAATTGAAACGATTTCTGCCTGGCTTTTCCCTGGGATCCAGCGTTTACAACAAGGGACCTTTATCTTGGAACTTACAGAGCGTGACCTTTTGTTTGATTGATTTCACATTGTGAAGTTACACCCTTATAATGTGGGTCGTTTCTGTCTGGTAAGCCTTTATCGTTATTGTTGGTGATGGGTGTGACACCTTGTATGCTTAAAAATTCTGCACGGTGCAATGCTATGGGATGCTGGTTTGCGGTGTTTGAATTATCTAGACCTGCGCTGACCTTTGAGTTCAAATAATGTATATACAGAAGCTTTGTCTTGGTCACAAATACTTGTCTTGTTTATAACTGTCTTTATTACTTTTTTTTTTTTACTTCTGCAGCCAAGTTTCTGTCATTTTGAATATAACCAAACATTTTTTTCTTGTTGATTTACTTTCACACAACCTACCATACACCATTCAATTCCTGGATAAGTTGATCCCAACTTCCTGATTGACAAGTCTCAAAAAAAAATTACAATCAAATATCTTGAACAGACAACCCCCCCCCCCCCCCCAAAAAAAAAAAATTGCAGTAAAATTGCAGTAAAATTGTTCTGGTAGTAACACGTGTGGCCACCTTAAAGGACCTCTGTCGCGAAAACCTTAACATTTAAAATACATGTTAACCTTTACAAATAAGAAGTACATTTCTTCCAGAGTAAAATGAGCCATAAATTACTTCTCTCCTATATTGCTGTCACTTACAGTAAGTAGTAGAAATCTGACATTACCGACAGATTTTGGACCAGCCCATCTTCTAATGGGGGAGTTCTCAGGGTTTTCTTTATTTTTAAAAGCACTTAGTGAATGGTAGTTGCTCTGTTGAACTGCCAAAAAAGTGTGCAGCGAACAGGGAGGCTGACCAGCATCAATGTATAAATCTTTTTCAGGGAATGTCTTTATAAAGAATAAAGGCCATGCTGAGAATCCCCCGTGAAGAGATGGACTAACCGAAAACCTGTCGGTAATGTCAGATTTCTACTACCTACTGTAAGTGACAGCAATATAGGAGAGAAGTAAATTATGGCTCATTTTACTCTGGAAGAAATGTACTTATTACTGTATTTGTATGTGTTTTCAATTTTAAGATTTTTGCAACAGTTCCTCTTTAAAGATTTCCTTTAACTTCCTCCTCACTAAAAACTTTAAAGTTCTCTGTAAAATGCTTTGTTGCTTTTCTGATATTGGCAAAGTGTTTATGAATGCTTACATTAGGATACTATGCTAATATTCTTAATTTCCTTTCAGAGCCAAAAAATTGCAACTTCAAATACAACATCAAGTCCACAAGAGCTGACAACTTCAGAATTTCAACAAGACAAGATTTGTGACTCCCATAATGTAAGCATATGCCACATCACCACAAGTCCTGATCCGTAACTACAGCTTTGCTGAACCTCTAGGCTCTACAAATTGATAACTTATCTACAAAATCTTTTTGCCATCACTATCCTGTTGTATTTTTTGGTCAAACTTCAATTCAGCATCTTGGTTTGCTTTTGTTAAGGTGCAAATAAACTGTGAATGTCATAAAAATGTAAGCACTCTCTAGGTTTCTACTATGATTATCCTGCCTTGTGTTCCAAATTATACCTTTGCAAAATCAATTTTTTTGCAAGTGTCTATAAGATGAGATGTACTTTGTGCTTAGGATTCATTTTTGGTTAGGTCCCTGACAACTCCAGAATTATGTAGCTTGTTAAATGGTTTTATTTTAAAACAGGTGGAAGTACTCTCTTGATTTCGACATCCATGTTGCAGATCTGACTGTTGACTTTTGGACGTTTTCTCAGAAACTCATATAAGCTAACTGCAAGATTTACAGTAACAAAAACAAAAAAAAAACAATCAAGACAATATTTCCACTAGTTTTAAAGGGACTCCGAGCAGTGCAGAAACTATGGAAAGATGCATATCATTTTAAAGCTCTCTTTCTCCTCTTTCCAATCATATATAAACCGCTGCCCTACGCCTTTTAGTTTTCGCTATTTTCGCGATTGAAATTGCCGCGACTGTGATTTCAATCGCGAAAATAAAGAAAACTAAAAAGCGTAGGGCAACAATTTAGGTGTCGCCAGAAAGAGGAGAAAGAGAGCTTTAAAATGATATCCATCAAGCCATAGTTACATTGTATTACACAGGCCGACTTTTTCTGCTGAATGGAGCTGCTGACACTGGGGAAAGTGTCGTCCTGAGTAATACAATATAACTATGGCTTGATGGATATCATTTTAAAGCTCTCTTTCTCCTCTTTCTGGCGACACCTAAATCGTCACTCTACGCCTTTTAGTTTTCTTTATTTTTGCGATTGAAATCGCAGCCGCGGCAATTTCAATCGCGAAAATAGCGAAAACTAAAAGACGTAGGGCGGCGGTTTATATATCATTGGAAAGAGGAGAAAGAGAGCTTTAAAATGATATGCATCTTTCCATAGTTTCTGCACTGCTCGGAGTCCCTTTAAGACTGCTTGAAAAAACATTTTGAACCATGGTAAGCAAAAAGGTAGTTCTTGTCCTTCTCTGGGCTGAGTTTTGTTAAAACTATTGAGAAATCTACATTTCATACTGTATATATAACTTGCTCATTGCTGGGTTAAAGCTGATCTGCAATTACATGTACAACAGGTACCCTCACACCATCACCACTCCACACAACACTGAGGAGTTGTGCCCCAGAGGCCTGGCCTCCTGCAGTCACTCCTGGGAGGAAATGTGGCACACATACCATTCATCATCACATGAAATTGGATTTGCAAGCCACTGCATAATTGCAAAAAAAAATAAAGAGCTCTCAGTCCAGCTAGGTATCTGCAAAGCCAGTTATCCACCAATGGCACAATATAGAGTGTGAAGTATCTCTTCAAGATATTTTCCTTTATGCTTTATTAGCAATGCAACAGAGACTACATAGTTTGATGAGCATAAGGATTTGGATGTTAGTCAAGCACTTGATAAAGGACACATATGTGAAACCTTGCAATAGTTGGACTATGCAGTCTGTTGCATTGCTAATCTTGTAACGATTGGGGTAAAGTTGCTCGGTAGGTTAACTTGCAGTATGGGGTCGCTCTGGAAGGCAGCATGAAGCTTTGGAAAGAAATTGGTCTTGCCTGCCACTCAACTTTCCTAAGGGGTGACCGGGTTTATTGCAAACAGTCGGGGTTCTGTTGATACCGTCCGTCACTGGGACATCAAGGGACGAGCAGCCCCAGGGCGTGTGGTCTAAGCAAGCATGATTCTTCACCAGCACACCCCGCAAAGGATGATGGGCTGTCACCCCTAGTGGGTGGAGGACTACTTTGCTGCCTGGTGCTCACCAGGTCACAACCCCTAGAACTACCGCACCAGTGACGGGAAGAACAGAGGGTACCTGATGGGATGGGGGGGGGGGTCTTGAGCAGCGCAGACCATTGAGCAATTGGGCCAGGACAGGCTAGCTGGACAGGAAGGCCTAACCACTAGGGATCCCAGGAAGGATGCAGATAGGAGGAGTTCCCAGGAGGGGAACAGACTGACAGGATAATCCAGGGAAGGGAGCTGACTGGGTGGCTCCCAGGAGGGAAGCGGACAGGCAGGGAGAATCCCAGGTAAGGAGCTGACAGCTAGGATACCAGGAGGGGTATTGACTGACTGGGGAAGTCCCGGAGATGCTTGACAGTTGGCGTACCTCAGGGAAGGGAGCTAACAAGCTAGGAACCCAGGTGGGGGATGGACAAGCTGGAGGAATTCCCCTGTTAGCTGCAGTAGACATGAGAGTTTCCAGAATGGAACTGGCAAGCTGAAGAAAACCCCAGGACACTGTAGATGACTGGAGAGTTCCTAGAGGGAACTGGCAGACTGAGGGAACCCCAGGGTTGCTGCAGGTAACAGGAGAGTTCCCAAGAGGGTAACTGGCAGGCAAGGGTAAACCCCAGGAAGCTAAAGGTAATAGGAGGAAGTTCCCGGAGGGGAACAAGCAGACAGGGGAAAACCCCGGGAGTACAGGACAGGAAAGTGAGATTGGATACTGACAGGTGGTGCAGGATCCAGGGAAGTGACTGACAGCATAGGCAACCAGGGAACTACGGATAGCAGACAGTTATTAAGGGATCCTAGGTAGGCAATGCAGGTTCTGGATAGCAGACAGGCAGAAATAGCAAAGGGATAGCCAAAGGGGATCCTGGAAGGGAGATCCTAGTCGAAAAGGGTATCCAGGGGGCTTGGAGGGGTAGAGCGGCATGGAGATGCCGTGATTATGACCATGGATGCAACAGCATCTAAGGAGGGAGAGTGCAGGGTTCAAATGCATAAGAAAAAACAATATAGCCAATGATTTTATCTTCAGTACCTGAAGATAGCAGAGGTGCTTCTGGACAGTATAGCCACCACCACACCTGCATTGTGTCTTAAAATCCTCTGAGACCTACTGACAGGTCAAATGGCAGCATTATCGGTTCATCCCCCATCTCTCTGTCACATCTGGTATTCCTCTTCTACTCTACTGAAATCTCCTCAATCCAATTATGTCTCTCATAGCATAAAACCATCCACATTCAATGGTTATAGAAACAATAATACTCACATGTCCATACTAGCCTAAAGTTTTATCCTATGGGCTCTGCCCTGTATCATGGCCTCTTGATGAAACTCCTGCTTTCAAGTGTCCGACTGCTGCGTGGCAGCACAAGGATCTCCTCTCAAATAAGATAGAAACATGGCTGAAGACATATTCAACCAAAATGATCAAAGGACTTTGGCAGGGACTTATGCTGGAACTAAAGGATGGAGAAAGGACCGGGAAGGCTCTATGAAATTCAGAGCTTTCCCATTGCTTAGGTAAGAATCAAACTCATGTTTTGTGCTGCTTCACATTTACTTTAAAGCCTTGTGTATAAAAACAGTGATTTATTACAAAGAAAGATAAATAAAAGCCGTCACGGTATGGGCAAAGTACACTTTTACCCAGTGTTATTTTTTTAATATGGACACTATTGTAGATGTAAATGCAAATGTAAAAGAAAGGGATACATTTTTGAATTGACAGTGTGGCACAGTAATGTCTACAGAAACACTTTTATGAACACAATGATTAATAAATTAGAAGTTGATTTTTTATATATGTTATGGCCAGAACCCGAAGTGTGGCCACTTCGGGTTCTGGCCGGTCAATGTGCGAACTGGCTGCTGCACTGCGGCCAATGTTAGAAATGGAGTGTTCCCCTGTGAAGATGAATGTGTTTTCTGTCCGTCTCTGGCCAAATGTAGCAAAACTTACTTAATTTAATGAAATGAAGCTATCTCTCCTCCTTCAGCTATCTCTCCTCCCCCTGCCTCTCTCTCTCTCTCTCTCTCTCCTATGGGCGCTGTGTCCCCCCAGAGTAGTTAGTGGTTGCAGGGAAGCAGAGCGGGCAGGCTGCAGACATCGCTTCTGCCAGCACCCGCTCTGCAGGGATGGCAGGATTACCTGCCGCGACGAACGACTCTGGGGAACACATGTCTCCCCCCCATCCCCACCCGGCTGCTAGTATTAGGGAGGAGAGGAGGCAGGGGGGAGGACAGAGAACGGAAGCCGCCGGCTTCATTTCATTAAATTAAGTAAGTTTTGCTACATTTGGCCAGAGACGGCCAGAAAACACATTAATCTTCACAGGGGAACATTCCATTTCTAACATTAGCCGCAGCGCAGCGGCCAGTTCGCACATTGACCGGCCAGAACCCGAAGTTGCCGGCCAGAACACGAAGTGGCCACACTTCGGGTTCTGGCCGTATAATATACAATAACCAGACAGTGGTAAGGTTTTTAATGAACAGTGGCAAATTGTTTGTCCATCTTCAAATAATTATGCAGTCAGTCAAGAGGACTAACCATGAATTGCACATCCATGGTTCAAAATGTACGAAGCAATTTTCAGATAATTCCTTATTGTACATCTCCTTTTGTCTACCCTTCAAAAGCAGATCTTGTCAATCGCTCCATAATTTTATCACTCCTCAAGTTTCTATCATAGATGCACTTCAGGAAAGATAAATACGTCAAATGCCAAAACGTCCATGTAGCCCAAACCACCATCACATTTGATTAAGCACATGAAATGATGATAGATTTGGGTGTAAATCCATCTATCTTGGTTTATAATGTATGTTTTGTTTTAAAGGGTACATTATACTCTTAAGTTGATGTCCCTGTATTTAATACGGTGTACTGTGTACATCTTAATAATATGTATATAATGCTGTCATGTTATGAATCACTTGAATTTGTATATAGAATTTGTATATTATATCTTATGTATGATATGTTTTTTTTTTTTTTTTACTTACTCTAGACTGTAAACTTGGGGGCAGGGATTTCCATTACAAATGTTTCAATCAATGTCATTCTGTAGATTAGCCTTTGAATTGTCTGTTATGTAATTTTGAGAGGCTGAGCTGTGGTTTTATAGAAAAAAATGTGCAAACAGGCATTGAAGGGAAGTAATTCTTTCCTTCATGTTAAAGGTGGAGAAGGGGAATTTTTGGTCCACAGCAGTGATGTCCAACTGAAGTCCTCAAATGCCGAACCCAAGCCAGTGTTTAGGATGGCCAGAGACATTGAGAAATGTGTTCTACTTAATGAACCACACCTTTCAGACCCATCAATTAGTTTGAGTTGTGCCAAAAATGTGTGCGGACCTTGGCCCTTGAGGACTGGAGTTGGACATCCCTGGTCTACAGCCAAGGATACGTACTATGGATGATATAACTTAAACAACAAGATTATGCCAAATAATTGATATTTCATACTCAAGTCCTACGTATATTTCCTACTTTTTGAATCTTAAAGGATGCCAGCTAGGTGCCAACTATATTTTCCTAATCTTCCTCCACCCAATTTGGAGCCATACTTTACCGATTATGGCACAAAGGGGTTCAGTCATTAATGCAATTCCATGCCAACCGAGAAAAAGCGACATCATAATGGTTGTGATGGGAAGGTACCAAAGTGACACCAATAGATAATGAAACCCATCACTATCTAGCAAAGATAAATACATACTATTTGTGATAACATTTTACGTTATATTGATATAGTCACATTGTGATCTTATCCCTTTGAAATAATAGAAAGACTCCTGAATGTATGCCAGGTTCTGTGTTTTAGAAATGTGCATGTAATTAAAATTTTACACAATTTCCACCTAAATGTTCATGGAAAAGATATGTTTTTTCATTACCACCTGTGGAAATTATTTAACTTTCTAAATAGGCCAACCATGTTTGCCAAATTACAGACCAAAATGTATGGAAATGTCCAGTAACAGGTCGTCACATTAACTGCAAGTTAAATCTTTTTATAGTGGAACATTTCAGTGATCCCCTGTAGAGTACAGAATTTCAGTTAAATTCTATAACATTGTAAATCACAATTTCTAAAGAGAATAAATGACTTCAGGTGAAGGATAACCATACTTTTATATTTTGTGTTATCACATTCCTCCATATTCCACTTTACTCCGTATACCAGCTCGGATTGTGCTGTTTTCAACAGTTCATGTAATTCAAACAAAATTACTAATTTGGAATATTGTGCTATTTCAAATTCATGTGAAATAACTATATTGTTGAGTTACAGATGGGCCGTCAAAATGGAGGCGTTAGTTTCAGCTAAAAATGTGTGATTTTTACTTTGTTGTCAATGTCAAGCTCAAAAATGGCAACGCTTTCAGGCAGTTGGAAAAGAAGTAACATTCTTAAATACCTGCGGACCGAGCGAGTACGAATCTACGTCGGGCAGGGGGCGCTGCGGTCCTGACCGGACGTAAACTCTACGTCCCATTGACCGCGCGCCCCAGCCCGTCCGCTTCGCTCGGTCCATTCTGCCCCCGCCGCAATGTGATGCCCTTCTGCCTCTATGACGGCAGAGCGCCTGTCATTCCTGTAAGCCATTCCCATTGGCTTACAGGAATGACAGGATCAGGAGCCAATGAAAACGGCTCCTGACCGGCGCACAGCGCTCTGCTGTCATAGCGACGGCAGAGAGCGCAGCCTGCGGCGGGGACAGAGCGGTGTGTACGGCGAGAGCAACGGTAACTTGCGGCGATTTGTCGGGAACCGGCGGTTTGCTGGACCAGCACTCTCTGGTCCTTAAGGGGGCAGAGGGTGCTGGTCCAGAAAGGGTTAATCTCCCCTCCTAAGAATTTTTGTACTCTCCTATTTTCAACATAGTTCCTATGATTTTCTGCTGGTCTGATATTTGACACATACGTGTCTTGAGATTGTGTGAGAATCTAGCAAGATACAGTTCCATTACAGTTACGAGCCCCAAAACAACTCAAAAACAATTGTATGTAGTCCACTCTAATAGACTTCAATTTGTTTTGAGTTTATGAAGGTAAAAGGTCAATTTTGGCAATCTACTTTTTGCAGATGCAGCACAGATTACATCAATATGAAAGCTTTAGCCCTGACACAGTTTTTATATGCATTTCACATAATATTTTAGGTTAGTTACGCATTAAAAAGTATGCTGGTGTTTATGAAAGCTACAAACAAAACTACTTGTTGCACCAGTTAATGGATCTTACTGACTGACATTGTCTGCTTACAACCAGTCACCCTTAAACACTTCCTCTTTAGTCACATAGCATGAAAGTAGGAGAATTTATTCTGTCAACTGAAGCCACACCTTCTTGCTAACTTATTGGTCGTTAAGGCGGGAAGAAGAAGTGAGCAAGCAGGCAATCAGAGATTTGAAACGAGGAATGGGTGTGATACCATTTATATTTTCTGTAAAAACAAAAACATAAAAAACACCATTTTTTCATTATTTACAAAACTTTTTAATGCATGTATAATATAAAACAATGTTCTATTAAATGCAATAAAAATGTACATGAACTTAGGCTTTAATCTGAAGTCCTCTTCTGATTTATTCTTGATGCCTATTTTTTTAGATTTTTTTTGTATACACTGTGATTGGGTCAGTGAGCAGAATCATATTAGTGGTTTATGATCAATAATTGATATCAGTGTCTGTTACACTCATTCCACTTTGACTATTTGCAAAGTAAAGTTTGCTTGGTCACTTCAGTCATAGGCTTAATGTAGACAGGGCAGCCATCAGGGGGGTACAAGGACAGTAGTATGGGGCCCAGGAAGGGTCTGGGGCCCAAACAGTGCCACTCGAGCCTCTGCTGGCAATTATTCTACCGTGGCATAACAGGAGTTGTGTGGTCATCTCCTTCTTCCCTGCTGCGTGATTGGTGAACACGCATCAATGCAGGGGGGAGGGAGTAATGGGCAACAGGCAAGTTGCTTTGACTCTACCTCACATACCGTGGCTCTGCCCCTACACTATCTACCTATCAGATTATTATTTGGCGTGAGGGGGGCCCTATAGGTTTGCCAAGTATGGGGCCCAGAAAATTCTGATGGCGGCTCTGGATGTAGATAATAGGAGAGATGTCCCAAATAAATATTTTGAACTTATTTTACTAAACTTTGCCTAAACTGGAGAATTCTGCAATGTATAAATGATCCTGTAAACATGGCACACAGTCTTTTAAAATAGGTCTACGAATATAAGACAAAAGTTCATAAAATGTACCTGGATCATAATAAAATATAGGGAGAATTGATGAAACGCTAGTAGCATAGTGTTTGTGCCACTGTAGTTGCATGAACATATAAAAGCAAGACATTATTATCTGGGCGGCAATGCTCAGGAACCCACATTAAGCTTAAAAGCTACATACAGTAAATATTATTATAGAATAAGTAGTAATGGTTATTAAAATAAAGAGATCAAAGTTGTGTTGTATGTGTGCTAGAGAGCGGTCAAGCAGAAGTGAGCAGTAGGGTGGTTAACAAGATGCAAATTTGAGCTGGTGCAGGATTATGTAAATGTTACATGTAAATGTTTTTGCAGCTTGAAAATGGACCATTCAGTTTTCACCGGTCGGGAAATTAGATTGGTCTACTTTCCTTGCAAGGTGCATATATTTGCATAAAATGAATCCTCATATCATCTAATGGAAGTCCTAGTGCTGGAACAGGGACAGCTCCTCTGGCAATCAGTCACTCATTCTTTGCCTAGTAAAAATGAACATTGGGTCCTTCTGGGGTATAAGTGCACAGATTTAGGATAGGCAGTCGTTTACAGAGATTGAGGGTCCTCATTTGGAAGTTTTCATCAGTATCACAGATTTCCCTGTGTACTTGTGTATTGGTCACTAAGGTTATCCTGTATTTACTTGACTCACTCACAAATAGGAACTTTATAAATATAACCTTGCATGGCACTCATGGTTTCCATTTGGTCACCAGGTTGCCATCTGAGCAGAGCCCTACTTGTCTCTTGGGTCAATCAACTCTTGTGGCTTGCTGGTTGACATGCACGCATCATGTACCTCTCTGTGTGTATAATAATAATAATATAAATATTAATAATCTGAACATTTGTATAGTGCTTTTCTCCTGTCAGACTCAAAGCGCTCAAGAGCTGCAGCCACTGGGACAAGTTCAAGAGGCCACCCTGCAGTGTTAGGGAGTTCTCCTTACTGAATAGGAATTGACCTAGTCAGGATTCAAACCGTGGTCTCCCATGTCAAATGTGGTGCCCTTAACCAGTACGTTATTCAGCCAGTTATGCTTCATGCTTCAAACAATTTGTCATTCTCCTTCATACCACCTTCTTCTCATGACCCGTCCAACAAGATGTGTTCTCTTAGAGCCACCACGCATGCAAATAAATCCATTCGCCTCTTTACACTTGATTTTTTTTTTTGAATTTTTTTTTAAAAAGTGTTTAAAATGATCATTCTAACAATATCTTTCCTTCTTTTCTAAAAACATATCAAAATGCTGACAGTACATTTTTCAGCAAAGTCAAGCTAACCTGTTCTGTGTAGTACCCATTGTGATGAAAGTATTAATTAATTATGAATAGACTCAGTCAAACTATAAGCAGTTTCTTTTTAAATAGCAAATAGTTAAAGATCTGGAACTGTTTAGTATTTAAGGAAACTAGTTAATTATATCTAAAATGAAAAGTACGTACTGGAAAAGCACTCCTGCCCTTGGGCACTAGGTATTGCCGATTGTTACAATATCTGTAATGTAATATATATATATATATATATATATATATATATATATATATATATATATATATATATATATATATATATATATATATATATATATATATTCTGCTATTAGCTTTCCTGACAGCTAATATTAACCCACCTCACTTAGATAATAACTTTCTAATCACCTAATATTACCCCTTCTCCCTAAGCATCCCCCCGTGTCTATTTGTCTAACACTAACCCCCCTCTGAAAGCAAATTCCTTCCTAAATGCCTACCACCCCGTCCCCTAACAATAACTTACCTAACTGTCCCTATCACTTTTTCCAAAGCTGGCAATTTCATAGCTGAGCCTCGGCACACATATCCGAAGCTCGGCTATATGAAATCCAGGTCCTGATGCCACATACTACAATAAAGTCAACACTCAGCTACGGTGTAGCCAAGCAGCAGCTCTTCAATAGTCATTCATCAGTGCCCAGAATGAACTCCTAGAACCCCAAAGCCATGCACTATCAGACTCTTAACTACTCAGTAGCTGAGCACCAGTTATTCAGTAACTATATAATACCCAATCAGTGGTGACCAACCAATGCACCCAGTGCACCATTACTGCACTCAGCTACTTAGTAGCCAATTACTGGTGTCCAGCTAAAGAACCTCTCCAGCTACATAATTTAATTGTGATTTATGGAGGTGCCTGCTATAGTTTATGGGCTATATGCCCAAATTACTTGATCTACAAATGAAAGCTTTGTTGTCACAGGATTAGTGGGCCTTTTTTTAATAGACTGAGTGATTAAATTAAATGGAGCAATGGGGGTGTGTCTGGACACCCTGGAGAAAAAAACACAAAATTAGGATCTTAAATAGTATAGTATGTCAGAATATATAAAGATAGATGTACAATAAATGGGCTACTCACAAAGTAGGTTGCAGAGGGGCAACAAATTACAGGAATCAGGTGGAGACAATGAACCCAACTCCACTCAAGGTGTCCCAGGCCAGGGACTGAATGGCAGTCACTCTATGTATGGAAAACACGACGGCTACTATGCTGGTTGAAAGTAGCTATAGGCTGTTATAAACCCCTCCCACAACAGAGTGTGGGGGTGGCTAAGCACAATAGGGGTAAAGAAGCACCCCAGAGGTGTATAAAACAGAGTTAAAAACAACAATAAAAATGTAAAGGGGTGAGGTGGCTGACCTCAGTGATGACATTCTCAGATGAGAATGTCTTTATTGAGGTCAGCCACCTCACCCCTTTACATTTTTATTGTTGTTTTTAACTCTGTTTTATACACCTCTGAGTACTTCTTTACCCCTATTGTGATTTAAGTCAGATATTAGTTAGATATTATGCTTATGATAATTTTCCATGCATTTAACAGTGCAATACATCACATAGTTTAGATCCTTTCAAGTTTAACTAAGATTAACCAATACTTAATATAATAATAATAATAATAATAATAATAATAATAATAATAATAATTATAATGTAATAATATACTAAAATATGTTCTGCTAAGCCCAAAGTTTAGGTTCTTTTGCTTAAAAATGACAGCAATGACAGGTTATTTTGCTTAAAGGATACTGCAGCCGAAAGGCTGCAAAGAGATACAACCTGCATTGTGTAGGTAAAGAAAAGGACATACTCACCGCTCCCCTCGCTCCCTGCCGTCGGGTCCCGCTCGTCAGCCACAGCTCCTGGTACTGGCCGACTCTCCTGACCCGGACATACTGTGCCGCACATGCACAGTATGTCCGGTAATCTTCGCTTCTGGCATCGCATCATGACGCCAGAAGTACGGACACTCCCCCGCCTCCTGCGTGTGCACTCCAGCGGCTCCACTATAAAGCTACATGCTGGCTTTATAGTGGAGCCAAACTAATAAATTTGTGCATAAGCAGTGTCATTAATTACTTGGGACTTGTCACTCCGTCAGGTATGGAGATGAGGCCAACCTGGGCTATAAACATATACTAAACAATTGAATTGGTCACACAGCCTCATAAAGTATACCAAGTACGTTTATTATATCAAAATCATTAAAAGACACCAATCCTCAGACATGTTAGCCATAGGTCAGTATATCCCCCAAATAATCCCCATAAAAACATTTGTTGCGGATGACATATGCAACGCTGACTGCGTATTAATGATTTATCAAGTATTTTAAGTATAAAGGCAAAGCTGTGTCTGGCCAAAGACAACAAACCTGCTGCACTTAAACACGTCCGCGCACTCACTCACCACACATACATGTGCCTTAATATTTGATATGGGGGCCCCCTTAGGATTGACTTGGATCCCAGCAAAATGGTTCAGTTCACCAAAGTTCCATCAGAACTTGAATATTCACCACTTGGTCAAAGCAAGAAGGGGTAGATCTCACCCATGTCAGATGTAGGTGTCGCATCCTGGAAGCTTCCGTTGGTTCGTCAGGCAGAGTCCTATCAAATGGCCTGGGAGCGTCATACCGCTGGCTCCACCATGCCGCAACTCTCCTCTACGGAAGACGCCAGCCCGGAGTTCCGTGCCTCACGTGTGTGGATGATGCTGCGGTGTACGCAGTCGCGTCAACTCCGCCCACCGACGCGTTTCACGTCCCAATTGGACGTTTCATCAGGGTGTGGTTTGTCTAGCAAGCGTCACCACCTATGTAGTGGCTCAGGCTCCGCCCACCGCATCTCCGTTGTCATGCTTACCATTTGTTTGTATACTGCATAGCGTGTATGCGGTGCGGCCTGTATATAGGATGTTCAGTAAGTCAGCTTCTATAAGCCTGTAAGTCAGCTTTGTCCTGCTAACTAACATGCAAAACATGGCTATGTTTGATCTTATGGTCCATGCGTGTACCACTCTTGAAAACTTTTCACATATACCGGTTGAATTTAGTGGAGATACCACAGCAGCACATCAAATGTCCACTTCAAGTAGGATCCCAAACAAGGAAAGTCCATCAATAGACCATAACACACATCATAATCCAGAGAGGTTGTTCTTTAACAGATAGATCATCCCACGCTGCATATTTACATGGCAATTCCCGCCTAATTACTTATTATTAAGGCACATATTGTTTATAGTGGAGCCGCTGGAGCGCACACGCAGGAGGCGGGGGAGTGTCCGTACTTGTGGCGTCATGATGCGACGCCAGAAGCGAAGATTACCGGACATACTGCGCATGTGCGGCGCAGTATGTCCGGGTCAGGGGTCAGGAGAGTCGGCCAGTACTGGGTGCTGTGGCTGACGAGCGGGACCTGACGGCAGGGAGCGAGGGGAGCGGTGAGTATGTCCTTTTCTTTACCTACACAATGCAGGTTGTATCTCTCTACAGCCTTTCGGCTGCAGTATCCTTTAAAAATGACAGCAAGTATGAAAAAGAAAAATAGCCTTATTTTACACCCAAATTCCCATTTCTTTGAGGCTTAATACAGACTGTTAAGAAGTAGGACGATAACATTGATAGCTACCTCAAAAGATTAAAATAGTAAGCTTTTGATGGAATATCTTCTACAGACTTTCTTCCTATAACTGATTCTTATCTTTATAGAAGTACAACTCATATACATTTGAACATCAGATGGAAGCAAAGAGTTTGTTTTGGTAATACAGATCAATGGCATTGAGACATTGCAAGGTTATTCATGACAGTCTGATAAGACCTCTTGAGAAACCCTCGCATACCTTAGAAAATCTTACCTAGCATAAAAAAAGATTGTAAATCCTGAGCTCTTTCAGATAAGATCTATTAAGCAGCAGAGCACTCAGCGCATATAATATTATTTGATAGGGGCCAGATGTGTTAATTAAATTTGTCACAAGTCATACAAACATAAAAAATACAATATCTGTACAGTCTTTCAAGGGGTGCCTGCAGCACCGACCAGGAAATAGAGAGAGGAAGGCATAGTTGGTAAACCGAGATGCCGGGCCACAACCCTTGGGCACCTCCCCACACACACGCACAGGGGGCATCATTTTGAAATTTAAATCAGAGCTAAGGTATCCTTTAAGACTAAAATAAGGATTTAATCCTAAAGTTGGAAGTGGCTAAAGTGGCTCTGTAGTAAAAAAAAAAAATATATGGAGGCTGCTATATGCATTTCCTTTTAAATAATGCATTCTGTGCCACTAACACTCCCATTATAACTTAATGTCTGTGATTCAGACACTACTGACACAAGAAAGGTTATCATTGCATGCAACTAGCAGGCAACAGGCAACTTGTTTATACATATCCTTTTTTTTAATACAGGACCACTTTGTATAGATTGCATGGGAATACTGTTATACATGGATTTAATAAAATTACCTCTTCAGTGTGGCCACTGGCCACCATTGTTTTTTAAATACTTTCTTTGATTCAGCTGGGGGTTCTGAGAGTGCAGAATGTTTACACAGCTAGTAGGTTAAGATGTGAAACAATACATGTTTATTTGTTATAATGTAAATCTGTTAAAAATACATTTGTATATCTGTTATTACCCAACACAATAAATGGATAAAACAAAATGGCTAGTGCTGACTAGTTCAGCATTGCCCTGTATTGCTCACTGCTTCTCCCTACCCTTTTCAATAGTAAAGTGGGTTTTTAGAATCCTTCCCTTTTCAGTAATTTTAAAGCTATTATCATGTGGTGCTCTTTAGTTGGTTGTAGGTTTCATTAACTAATTATAGGTGATATACATAACCTGTTGTAAGTAAATAACAAAAGTCCAAGATAGGTTTGCACACCATTTACAAATGCTGAAGTGTTTTTTTTTTATGTATTTTTATTGGAGATCAAGAACAATTAAAAAGAACAGAAAATTGAATCAATGCAAAAGTGTCATATAACAAAGTTTAAGTTACATAAAATTACAGCAAAATTGACCTCCATTTTCCTTTTCCATTTTCTGTTATGTTTTTAAACTCGCAATATAAAATTGCCAGGGGCCTCCACCTATGCACATGCGATGGTACATACATATGAGCTAAAACCGTAGATTGGGTTTTCTGGGCCCGTCTAGGATGTTTTACCCAGAAACCCACCTCCCAAAAGATAGACAATTTTCAACATTATGACCATTGTAAATAGCAAGATATTGCAACAATTTTTACACAAACCTTATGAACTATGTATAGACCTAATGTCTTCGCGAACACCAATCCTATTAACTAAACTTCTATATCTCCCTGGTAAAGTCCCACACATCCACTCAACGTAAAGACAGTGTTCACACCTCAAGCTTTCCCAAATAGCCACCTATCTTTTGGGTCAAATACCATGTGGTGTCCTGCAGGGATGCCATTATAGATACAATTTGATCCCTAGAGCATGCCTTTAAAAAAAACAAAAACAAAAAAAACAAACCTCCATGTCTTGAACATTTGAGGGAGTGTTTCTTTTCCCACTCTACATTAAGACTCTCCAAGTGCATAAGGGATTGTTATTTATTTTATTCTATTATTCTTTATTCTACTCATTCAGCATTTCCACTGTAGGTACTGTTGGAGACAGCCAGAGACGCAATATAAGTTTCTTAGAAGCCAAAAATACCAAGTGTTTGAATTTGGATAAAGATTTAACTTGATCTCCTTCAAGGAAAACAAGACTGTGTCATAAACAAAGTATGAGGCACCCTAACATTACCTTAAACTATCTTCACCAGTCAAAGGACCATATCCTATAGTTGTCACATGGCTGGGTAAAGCCATAACATATGGTTAAAGTCTGGAGTTGTAGACGTACATCTAGGACAACTAGATAAACTTGCTGTCTCATCAGGATGCTTAAAAAGGCCTCTTACTGGTATGTAGGCTCTATGTATAACCTTAACCTGCATATCTTGCGGGTTGACTTCTGTGCCCCTACAAAAGATTCCTGGGAATCGTTCACAAAATTTCACCTAAAGTCAACAATTTAGAAATATATTTGGTAAACCTCTGCTTTTAACCACAAGTGGTTTATTCTTTACTTCATAAGTCAACACAGTAATTGACAATTGTTTCGGGGCCACAGAGGGCCCCCTTCATCAGAAAGTGAAGACAAATACATCAAGTAAGTAAATAGGAGCTGGGACCATCTCAACTGGTAAAAATAATCCTTTATCTCCAAAGCTACTGAATGTTCTTTGGAGCATTGGAGGTCTTACACCTACTACACGGCAGATAAGACTTTGGAAAGCTGTAAGCGTTGCAATATAAGGCGGTGATGATCTAATTAGCACTCATTATTCTATATCTTTCAATATAGAGTATAGATTAGATAGATGGACTTTAAAGTAAAATTAACTAAATATGGTGTAAAATACTTTCATTGATGCTAAGAAAGATAATCCAAGCTTCCTCTTGTGTGCATTCATGTGACCAACACCACAGTGTCGTAAAATGGACTCTTGCGAAGGAGTTTACAAACCTAATAATAGGACAGAGTCAGTCCATCAGTAACCTTGATCACAAGGCTTCATGTATTACAAATCATAACCTATGCCCAAGTTCTGAAGCCAGCCTAGTACATAGGATGCAGTACATGTATTCTATTTTCATTTGATTATGTTTTAGATAACTTGGTAGGGTTGTTGGAATAAATGATGCTTCTTGGGTGATTATAAGTTTGCTTCAAATGCTTAAAATGTCTAAAATATCAAATATTATTGATTAACCCACTGAACACACAAGAATGTAAAGTCCTTCATATAATTTGCAAATACACATTTTGATTTTCTGCTCGTTTACTAGGCTGTTGCCATAAATTCCATAATCTTCATCTATCACATATTGTACAAAGAACAAATGCTAAATCTCAAGTTTTAGCCTTTCTTTTGTAAATGTATGCACAATAACTGTATGTACTTTTAAAACACTTTTGTATGTATGATAAGAATTGTAATGTTTTTCTATTACTGTAAATATAGATCAAGTCTGGTCTTTGGTCTGCGACCAACAAATTTATGTAAAGATCTATGTGAGTTCATGCTTTGTATGCTGTTTAGATGGTATTAAAATTTGGATTGTATGATCAATCAGATTTTGTGAATTGTGAATTTGTTGAATGCAATGGTTTGTCGATCTCATGGTGGAAAAAACTGTTTACATATCAACCTTTAGTGAGAGAAGCATGGAGGCTGCCATGATTATTTTTTTTTCAATAAATGCCAGTTACTTGGCTGCAAAGTGCCCTTCCAATATACTTTTGTTTGTAAAGGCCCTTGGCCCATATCAAATATTTATTTTTTTTCTCCTGAATTTCTCCTTGGAGATAGTTTTTCAACCTTTTTTTAAAATAACTTTTCAGCGCTTTTCAATTGAAAATGTATCAAAAAGTTGGTCAAAAAATGCTATCAACGTTATTTAGGTATTTTCAGGTTTAAGTTACCTAAAGTGACATACCCCAAGGTTTCTGATTTTCTCTTTTTTAAAATGAAGATCATTTGGGGTGTTTTCAATGTTCAGGTGCCTCAGGACTTGTCAGAAGACACAAATGGACATAAAAACACACATACTGTACACTTTGGAGCATAAAATATGCATTCTTATTTTGAGTCTTAAGTATGTCATAAAAATGTGAGAAATACATATACATAAATCACAACAGGAACATAAACCACAAGTTGTATTTAAATTATAAATATGAATCCTGACAGATTAAAAAAAAAAAAGTGAGTAAAATGTCTAAGTGCCCCCCCCCCCTCCCCCTTTTTTATATTCTAGTACAGTAGATTCAATGTTTGTTTTATAATGTGCTTTGGACAGAAATTTCTATCTTTTATTCAAAAATGATGCAACCAAAATTTATTAGCTGCTAAATCTGAACACTACTACATAGTGAGTGTCAACAGTGCAACATAGCGAAATTTTCCCCTTCTGCTTTGAATGTGAATGGGCTCTGAAATGGGCCCTGAAACTATTTCATACTTTCCCTACCAGAGCCAATACTACCACTTTGTTGTGTTAGGGATAAATAATTCTAATGTGGCAAGGTCCCATTCAATATATTTGTTACAGTGTTACTGTTCGGTCTGGTTTTTATGGTGCAGCATCACTCTTGGTATGAATGGGCATGTTGACCTAAAGGAATAGCCTGGTTGAGTGGTGGTATTCTATTGCTTGCCGTGCAATTGGATCCTCATACTTTAGTGAACATTACCACCATAAAAAGAAAACACTTTAAGATGGTAAATTGTTCTGTTGCTGACTGGGAATGGTGTCTACTGTCATAGCCATGTCTCAAATTTGCCACTCCACTAACTTTTTGAGTGTAGCAGATCCTGATAATCTCATTCCCTTTCCTGCACTAAAGAATACCCAGATGGCTTGTGGTGTCCCAGAACCACTAGGAGAGTATAAGGGGCTAAAAAAGACTGAAAAGCTCTCTTATTTAAAAAAAATGCTATAACAGGGCTTTTAGGTGGCTTTTAGACCCTTATACTCTCCTAGCGGTTCTGTGTCACCAGGAGCTATCTGGTGTTCTTCTGTGCTAATGGTTCAAGCCCTATCCCCATATCAATCTCTACCATGCACTGATGAGGATCATAAAGTCTGAAACAGTGTGTATACATGCTGAAATGGTGTGGCTCTCAAAAATGTATAAGCTACAGGCTCACTATACACCAGCGGTACTGGATGTGTGCCTGGCTTTCAGGGGCATAAAATATTATTTGCATATTTTAAAGTGATGCAAGGCAAGGTTATGTTTTTTTAACGCCTTTCTATGTGACACTTGTAGTTGTAGGTGCATGGCGAATGACACATGGCTTAGCAAATTTGCAAATTAAACAACTTACTTTTCTGATATCACACGGTGGTGATTCACTTATGGTACAGTATGAAAAAATAATTTATTAAGCGCAGGGCAACATGTTTTGTGAGATCCAACTCACTTCATCAGGCCAATCACTTATTTTTTTCATACTGTACCATAAGTGAATTGAATTCTTGGATGAGGTAACCTACCTCAGATTGTTTATTTACCATTGGCACCTTTCCACCGTGTGTTGTCACAATCACTCCCCCTCTCGGTCCTTGGACCCCAGGTCCTTTAGATGCAGAGTGTGACCTGTACCTGTTTGGAAGCGGTTATCCTCCCAATGCGCAATTGATGGTTGCTATCCTTGCAACCCATCTTTGTGAGTACTCATTTTATTCTAACCATCAGATTATTGAATTTTGAGCATACTGCACCATCTGGGCTCCTGGTGTCTCTGTGGTTTTTTTTAGGTTTTTCTTTTGAGGTTTTCCTTCCTTAAAGTGGACCCAAATTAAAGATACAATATTTCAGAAATAAAATCTATTTTCTAAATTATAATAATAAATAGCAGCCTTTTTTCAGCTGCATGATGACAAATATAAAATATTTTACATTTATTGGAGGAACCCCTCCCTTCCTTTGAAATTGCCGGGATTTTTCCGGCAAACTGGTGGAGTAGGTGGTGTACGGCAATGGAGGAATTGCAAATGGCTGCCCCCAGTATAACCCTAGCTATGAAAAGAGAAGGGTGAAAAGCATGCACTGAAATGATCATAGGTTTGAAGGAGTGTTTATTTATCTTTGTATGTGTCAGAGTGGTGCAACTAAATATTTTTAATTAAAAAAATGTTTGGTTTGGGTCCGCTTTAACATAACTACTTTTCTGATATGTTCATATGACAGTAAAAAAAAGGGTAGGGGTTGGAAGGGAAAAATGACAAATGGCCAGAGCAAGGATCTCGACAGGCCATGCTAAGCAACTGGGCTTTTTGCTCCAGGTTTGCTCGTTTTTTTTTTTTCCTTGAAAGGGTTTTAATAAATCTCCCTTTGTGTGAAGGGATAGAGTGCAGCATCCAGCACCGTATGTTGTTAGTTGCATCATCCACTGGCCACTTCAATTTATGTTCAATTCACGTTTGCTTATAGAAGCTAGCATATATTTCTCTATTACAATAAACAGAAAATAAATACTTAGACTAGTAAAAAAAAAATAGCCACAGTTGCTATCAAATGCAGCTGTAAGAAGGATCATAATAACTTGCCGACTTTGTAGCATAGTCTTCTTTCTAAAGCTGACCTATAGCCTTGAAGAGATAATACAGACATTCACAACAACATGTTTCCCTTGCAGGATCAATTCCATTACATAAGAGTGTGTCATAGTCCACATAATGTGACATGATTATCCCAAATCTTTAGAAAGGGCAAGCAAGGCAAATAGCTTTATCTACCGGGCCGGCATCTGATAACCGCTGTACTTTTGGATACAGCAGACGAGACAGATAGGGCCAGCTGAAGTCATGCAGAATTTATTAAACACAACAACAGAGCATAAAATGATATTCTAAACAAACAAGGAGATGTAAGCCACTTTGACTCAAGTTATCCTTTGTGGACGTTAGTGTGTTCAAAACAAGTCCAGCTTATTTGACCTTTCTTTAAATCCATCAGGAAAACATCATAAACTCAAGGTAAATCTGCCTGACCTTCTCGTAGACGCTGGACTATGCTATTCTTCAATTTTTCTGTCTCCTCTATGGTTTGTAAAGAACAGTAAAATGTCAGCGATAAATATGAAGATTGTATTTTAAGTGATAGATTGTCCTTTTTTTGTTGCCTTTTTATTTTATTTTCTCTAAACCATTAAGTATTCCTGTGTATATGTTCATCTCAATGAACTTATGCAAGGCAATAGAGTAGCGCCACTGCAAATAACAGATTGCTTTTGGATGTTTATAAACAGAAAAACCTTATGTAAGGAAATTACTTGGGGTATACAGTGAGTGATAAAACCCTCCATCAAGTAAAATGAAGTGCTACTCCTAATGTATGTAGGCTTTTCTGTATTTTTTGTTGTGTGCTTGTAGGTCATAATGGTCACAAATGGATTGAATTACTTTTTTTATAGCAGCAGCATAAATACTCCTACTTCTATGTCATTATGTCTGGAGATTTCACAGCAGAGTTGTTTTTTTTATCATAAAATGCATTTTTGGCCACTACAAACAAAAAAAATAATAATAAACGCCTAAAGTGTACCAAATGTATTCATAACTTTTCTTACTCGCTTTTTAATTTCACTTGCTAGATGCTTAAAATATATTTGTAAGTAAGATGAGAAAATATGTCCACGGAGAAAAGTGCTTTGAATTCTGACCTCTAAGGTAGAGGAATTACTCTCCTCCTTACGTCTTGTGTTCTAGGCTAGTGATCACTCCTGCAGATTAGCGACATGTCTGACTCAGCCCCATAGTATCACCCAAAAGATTGAGTCCTGACTTTTGATGCTTTGCAGACAACAGTCCTTGTACCTTGTACCTGGGTGTGAGGCTTTAGTGACTATAAAGGAAAGATATATATATATATATATATATATATATATATATATATATATATATATATATATATATATATATATATATATATATATGTGTATATATATATATATATATATATATATATATACAGGTCCTTCTCAAGTAATTAGCATATTGTGATAAAGTTCATTATTTTCTGTAATGTACTGATAAACATTAGACTTTCATATATTTTTGATTCATTACACACAACCGAAGTAGTTCAAGCCTTTTATTGTTTTAATATTGATGATTTTGGCATACAGCTCATGAAAAAGCTAAATTCCTTTCTCAAAAAATTAGCATATCATGAAAAGGTTCTCTAATCGAGCTATTAACCTAATGATCTGAATTAATGAATTAACTCTAAACCCCTGCAAAAGATTCCTGAGGCTTTTAAAAACTCCCAGCCTGGTTCATTACTCAAAACCGCAATCATGCGTAAGACTGCCGACCTGACTGCTGTCCAGAAGGCCATCATTGACACCCTCAAGCAAGAGGGTAAGACACAGACATTTCTGAACGAATAGGCTGTTCCCAGAGTGCTGTATCAAGGCACCTCAGTGGGAAGTTTTTGGGAAGGAAAAAGTGTGGCAGAAAACGCTGCACAACGAGAAGAGGTGACCGGACCCTGAGGAAGATTGTGGAGAAGGACCGATTCCAGACCTTGGGGGACCTGCGGAAGCAGTGGACTGAGTCTGGAGTAGAAACATCCAGAGCCACCGTGTACAGGCGTGTGCAGGAAATGGGCTACAGAGAAGCAGCACTGGACTGTTGCTCAGTGGTCCAAAGTACTTTTTTTTTGGATGAAAGCAACTTTTGCATGCCATTCGGAAATCAAGGTGCCAGAGTCTGGAGGAAGACTGGGGAGAGGGAAATGCCAAAATGCCTGAAGTCCAGTGTCAAGTACCCACAGTCAGTGATGGTCTGGGGTGCCATGTCAGCTGCTGGTGTTGGTCCACTGTGTTTTATCAAGGGCAGGGTCAATGCAGCTAGGTATCAGGAGATTTTGGAGCACTTCATGCTTCCATCTGCTGAAAAGCTTTATGGAGATGAAAATTTCATTTTTCAGCACGACCTGGCACCTGCTCACAGTGCCAAAACCACTGGTAAATGGTTTACTGACCATGGTATTACTGTCCTCAATTGGCCTGCCAACTCTCCTGACCTAAACCCCATAGAGAATCTGTGGGATATTGTGAAGAGAAAGTTGAGAGATGCAAGACCCAATACTCTGGATGAGCTTAAGGCCGCTATCAAAGCATCCTGGGCCTCCATAACACCGCCACATTGAAGCAGTCATTTCTGCAAAAGGATTCCCGACCAAGTATTGAGTGCATAACTGAACCGAATTATTTGAAGGTTGCCTATTTGTTTTAAACACTCTTTTCTTTTATTGGTCAGATGAAATATGCTAATTTTTTGAGATAGGAATTTTGGGTTTGCATGAGCTGTATGCCAAAATCATCAATATTGAAACACTAAAAGGTTTGAACTACTTCAGTTGTGTGTAATGAATCTAAAATATATGAAAGTCTGTTTATCAGTACATTACAGAAGATAATGAACTTTATCACAATATGCAATTTTTTGAGAAGGACATAATAAATATATATATATATATATATATATATATATATATATATATATATATATATATATATATATATATATATATATATATATATATAAAACATTGACTAGATAAAAAATATATACCTTTGCTTTCAAGTGGAGATGATGTCATACTCTGATCTTATGAGGTCGCTGCTATTAAAGTAAAACTAAGCTTTACATTTAAAAGGAATAAAGAAAATCATAACTCCATTATCCTATTAAGCAAAGAAGGAAAATGTAAACTCCACTTTCATTTAGAATTGATATACAGTCTGTGTATGTGTGTTTATATATATATATATATATATATATATATATACTGTGTATATATATATATATATATATATATATATATATATATATATATATATATATATATATACTGTGTATATATATATATATATATATATATATATATATATATATATATATATATATATATACTGTATATATATATATATATATATATATATATATAGTACAGACCAAAAGTTTGGACACACCTTCTCATTCAAAGAGTTTTCTTTATTTTCATGACTATGAACATTGTAGATTCACACTGCAGGCATCCAATCTATGGATTAACACATGTGGAAGTATAGTACATGACCAAAAAGTGTGAAACAACTGAAGATATGTCATATTCTAGGTTCTTCAAAGTAGCCACCTTTTGCTTTGATTACTGCTTTGCACACTCTTGGCATTCTCTTGATGAGCTTCAAGAGGTAGTCACCTGAAATGGTCGTCCAACAGTCTTGAAGGAGTTCCCAGAGATGCTTAGCATTTGTTGGCCCTTTTGCCTTCACTCTGCAGTCCAGCTTAGCCCAAACCATCTCGATTGGGTTCAGGTTTGGTGACTGTGAAGGCCATATCATCTGGTGCAGCACCCCATCACTCTCCTTCCTGGTCAAATAGCCCTTACACAGCTTGGAGGTGTGTTTGGGGTCATTGTCCTGTTGAAAAATAAATGATGGTCCAACTAAACACAAACTGTATGGAATAACATGCTGCTGCAAGATGCTGTGGTAGCCATGCTGGTTCAGTATACCTTCCATTTTGAATAAATCCCCAACAGTGTCACCAGCAAAGCACCCCCACACCATCACACCTCCTCCTCCATGCTTCAGGATGGGAATCAGGCATGTAGAGAGTGAGACCATCCATTCACCTTTTCTGCATCGCACAAAGACACGGTGATTGGAACCAAAAATCTCAAATTTGGACTCATCAGACCAAAGCACAGATTTCCACTGGTCTAATGTCCATTCCTTGTGTTCTTTAGCCCAAACAAGTCTCTTCTGCTTGTTGCCTGTCCTTAGCAGTGGTTTCCTAGCAGATATTCTGCCATGAAGGCCTGATTCGCACAGTCTCCTCTTAACAGTTGTGCTAGAGATGTGTCTGCTGCTCGAACTCTGTGTGGCATTAACCTGATCTCTTATCTGAGCTGTTGTTAACCTGCAATTTCTGAGGCTGGTGACTCGGATGAACTTATCCTTCACAGCAGAGGGGACTCTTGGTCTTCCTTTCCTGGGGCGGTCCACATGTGAGACAGTTTCTTTGTAGCATTTGATGGTTTTTGAGACTGCACTTGGGGACACTTTCCAAGTTTTCCCAATTTTTGGACTGACTGTCCTTCATTTCTTAAAGTAATGATGGCCACTCATTTTTCTTTACTTAGCTGCTTTTTTCTTGCCATAATACAAATCCTAACAGTCTATTCAGTAGGACTATCAGCTATATATATATATATATATATATATATATATATATATGTATGTATATGTATATGTATATATGTATATGTATGTGTGTATATATATGTATATATATATATATATATATATATATATATATATAAATTACCAAGGGGTGAGCAGCACAAACCATGGTTTGTGCTGCTCACCCCTTGGTAATTTATTTATAATTTTCCCCTGTGAGCCTGCATGACCACGCCCACCTCTAGCACAGTTAAGTATATAAATGAGTGCTTTGCACATGTTAAGAGAGTTCGTTTGGTAGCTAGGTGAAGGGTGAGGTGTTTTTAATTTCCTTTTTTCCCATCTAGTTGACATTTTAGGGTTTTTGGTTTAGTTCCCACTAGACTGCTTATAAAAACTGGCATTTTGCATAGTAGAGTAGGACTCACCAGATTGGGGACACTTTGGCGCAGTTGGTGAGCTTAAGCGCGTTAAAGCGTAACCAAGAGCCCCTGTCACTGTTTTCCTGTTGTGTGCTGCAGCCCCTCTGTACTTATATATATATATATATATAGGAAACGAGGAGTTGCAGCACACGGCTCTTTTATTGAGCAGATAAAGTGGTTACAGACAGACGTTTCGGTTGCTTCCAACCTTCTTCAATGTCAAAGTACAAGTGTACACCATGAAACATTTATACCCGCCCAACAGGAAGTGACATGCTAAGTATACACCCATTATAATTAACGGCAAGACAATAAGTCCAAAAAGGCTACTTTTTGGGTCCCTACTGTCCTTCCACGACACTCTCAACCAATTTCATGCCAACCTGAAATTTGAAATCACATATGATCGTTTTGAATTGAATTTCTTAGATACGACCATCAGACGTTGTGGGGACGGTTTGGTATCGGATTTTTACCAGAAACCAACTGATCGTAACCAGTAGAGTTGGGCCGAACCTCCGATTTTAGGTTCGCGAACCCTGTTCGCAATAGACTTCAATGGGGAGGCGAACTTTCAAAGTTTTAAAACATTCTATCAGCTGGAAAAATGATAGAAAACATGTTTCAAAAGCTCTAATACCTGGAGCCACACCTAATTGAGTGAAATACACATCATTGCTGGAGGACCCTCCCTCCTCCAAGCAAGGTCCTTTATACCATTTGCCTACCTACACTAATTAGTTATGGGACAGCTGCTACACACTCTGCTAGGGAGATTTTATCCTCCCTCCTCCCTCCTCCCCTTCTACCCTTCTACCTATTCCCTCCTACCGGAGGGAGGAGGGTCTCTTCTGCCAGGGAATTATACTATTTTAAAAACCAGTATACATCATACCATAGCTGGGAATACATACATGAGTATACATCATACCATAGCTGGGGATACATACATGAGTATACATCATACCATAGCTGGGAATCGAACCCAGATCTCACTGTGTGGTGGGCACGTCACCCTAAGCACTGTACCACTACAGAAGTAAGTGAAGCTTGCCTAAAATTTAACATTTATGCTCAATGCAATAGAACCATTAGGTTGCTTAAAGGAGAACTGTAGTGAGAGGTATATGGAGGCTGCCATATTGATTTCCTTTTAAGCTATACCAGTTGCCTGGCAGCCCTGCTGATCTATTTGGCTGCAGTAGTGTGAATCACACCAGAAACAAGCATGCAGCTAATCTTGTCAGATCTTACAAAAATGTCAAACACCAGATCATACCATAGCTGGGAATCGAACCCAGATCTCACTGTGTGGTGGGCACGTCACCCTAAGCACTGTACCACTACAGAAGTAAGTGAAGCTTGCCTAAAATTTAACATTTTTGCTCAATGCAATAGAACCATTAGGTTGCTTAAAGGAGAACTGTAGTGAAAGGTATATGGAGGCTACCATATTGATTTCCTTTTAACCACTTGAGGACCCACCCTTTACCCCCCCCCTTAAGGACCAGCGCTGTCTTAGCTGATCTGTGCTGGGTGGGCTCTGCAGCCCCCAGCACAGATCAGCGTGCAGGCAGAGCGACCAGATCGCCCCCCTTTTTTCCCCACTAGGGGGATGATGTGCTGGGGGGGTCTGATCGCTCCTGCCTGCCGGGTGTTGCGGGGGGGGGCACCTCAAAGCCCCCCTCCGCGGCGAAATCCTCCCCCTCCCTCTCCTACCTGGCCCCCCCTGGAGATCCGGGCTGCACAGGACGCTATCCGTCCTGTGCAGCCAGTGACAGGCTGTCTCCTGTCACATGGCGGCGATCCCCGGCCGCTGATTGGCCGGGGATCGCCGATCTGCCTTACGTCGCTGCTGCGCAGCAGCGCCGTACAATGTAAACAAAGCGGATTATTTCCGCTTGTGTTTACATTTAGCCTGCGAGCCGCCATCGGCGGCCCGCAGGCTATTCACGGAGCCCCCCGCCGTGAATTGACAGGAAGCAGCTGCTCGCACGAGCGGCTGCTTCCTGATTAATCAGCCTGCAGCTGGCGACGCAATACTGCGTCGCTGGTCCTGCAGCTGCCACTTTGCCGATGCACGGTATAAGCGTGCGGTCGGCAAGTGGTTAAGCAATACCAGTTACCTGGCTATCCTGCAGATCCTCTGCCTCCAATACTTTTAGCCCTAGACCCTGAACAAGCATGCAGCAGATCTGGTGTTTGACATTTTTGTAAGATCTGACAAGATTAGCTGCATGCTTGTTTCTGGTGTGATTCACACTACAGTGGCTGGATAGTGTACTGGTTAAGGGCTCTGCCTTTGACATGGGAGACCAGGGTTTGAATCCTGGCTAGGTCAAGTACCTATTCAGTAAGGAGTTCAAGGCAAGACTCCCTAACACTGCAGGGTGGCCTCTTGAGCGCGTCCCTGTGGCTGCAGCTCTTGAGCGCTTTGAGTCTGACAGGAGAAAAGCGCTATACAAATGTTTGGATTATTATTACTGCAGCCAAATAGATCAGCAGGGCTGCCAGGCAACTGGTATAGCTTAAAAGGAAATCAATATGGCAGCCTCCATATACCTCTCACTACAGTTCTCCTTTAAGCAACCTAATGGTTCTATTGCATTGAGCATAAATGTTAAATTTTAGGCAAGCTTCACTTACTTCTGTAGTGGTACAGTGCTTAGGGTGACGTGCCCACCACACAGTGAGATCTGGGTTCGATTCCCAGCTATGGTATGATCTGGTGTTTGACATTTTTGTAAGATCTGACAAGATTAGCTGCATGCTTGTTTCTGGTGTGATTCACACTACTGCAGCCAAATAGATCAGCAGGGCTGCCAGGCAACTGGTATAGCTTAAAAGGAAATCAATATGGCAGCCTCCATATACCTCTCACTACAGTTCTCCTTTAAGCAACCTAATGGTTCTATTGCGTTGAGCATAAATGTTAAATTTTAGGCAAGCTTCACTTACTACTGTAGTGGTACAGTGCTTAGGGTGACGTGCCCACCACACAGGGAGATCTGGGTTCGATTCCTGGCTCTGGTATGATGTATACTGGTTTTTAAAATAGTATAATTCCCTGGCAGAAGAGACCCTCCTCCCTCCTACCGGAATAGGTAGAAGGGGAGGAGGGAGGCCAATTAAAATCTCCCTAGCAGAGTGTGTAGCAGCTGCCCCATAACTAATTAGTGTAGGCAGACAACTGAGTCAAATGGTATAAAAGGACCTAGCTTGAAGGGAGGGTGGGTGGGGTCTTTAGCACTGAAAGCAGTGTGTTTCACAATAACATGTCTGCTGACAGTAAAATGGAGGCGAAAAATTTTGCTCAATACAGCTTTATGGGGCGAATCGAACTTCTGCAAAAGTTCACCTGATGCAGGCGAACGCGAACCCCCAAAGTTCGCCTGGAACCGTTCGCCGGCAAACCGTTCGGCCCATCTCTAGTAACCAGTTGCTTCACTATGAGAGCTTTCATCCACCTGCTGTCTTCAAATCAGTAGCAAGGAACCAATTGCTCCGCGTTGAAAGAATAGTGACTGATAATCAAGTCCTTGATAGAAGAAGACAGCAGATGGCTGATAGGCTCTCTGAGCGTGGGTACCCCCTTGATTTAATCCAGGAGGAAATGGAGAAGATTAAATCTGTCGATGACAAAACCAGGGTAGCCAGCAGAGATCCGAATGTGCGGTTGCCCTTTGTGTGCCAGTTTCACAGCTCATCTAACAAAGTCATGGCATGCGTCAAGCGACACTGGCACATCTTGGGTGATGCATACCCGGAAATTCCTGAGTTTCATACCCCTCCTATACCAGCCTATAGGCGCAATGAGACCATAGGTAGTAGGTTGGTTAGAGCTGATACTTTGCCCACAACTGGTGAGATCACCAGTGTGTTTGGTCCTAAACGGAAGGGGTCATATCCCTGTCTTTCTTGCTCTGAGTGCCAACATATGACTAAGGGGTCTGTATTTGGGGATAACTATCAGATCAGACACTTCCTCACCTGCCAGAGCTCCTTTGTGGTGTATATGTTAACATGCCCTTGTGGATTACGATATGTGGGGGAAACCACACAGAAAGTGCGGGATCGTATCAGTCAACACAGGAGCTCTGTCAGGAGGGGATCCTCTGATCTGCCGGTAGCCAGACATTGGAGATCTATGGGCCACAGAGACATAGATCTTAAATTTATGATCATTGATCACATACCCAGGCCTAGAAGAGGGGGGGACCGGGTTTTGCTTCTTAAAAAACGAGAGGTCATGTGGATTCATAAGTTGAGGTCCCTACACCCAATGGGTTTGAATAGGGACTTTGACCTGCATTTGTATTTATGATGTGTTGTTTTGTAACATTACAGATCATGTACCTACACACTGGACGATATGAATCGGATAAAGACACGTGTGAATTTAACACTATCTGTAGCCTTTTTGGACTTATTGTCTTGTCGTTAATTATAATGGGTGTATACTTAGCATGTCACTTCCTGTTGGGCGGGTATACATGTTTCATGGTGTACACTTGTACTTTGACATTGAAGAAGGTTGGAAGCAACCGAAACGTCTGTCTGTAACCACTTTATCTGCTCAATAAAAGAGCCGTGTGCTGCAACTCCTCGTTAACTTTATATACTTGTGGGGGATTGGGCTCCCCCAGTTGCGGGCATACATCTCCTGATACCAGTGTGAGCTGTTGACTCCCCTCGGACTTTATATATATATATATATATATATATATATATATATATATATATATATATATATATATATATATATATATATATATATATGTATATATATATATATATATATATATATGTATATATGTATATGTATATGTATATATATATATATATATATATATATATATGTACAAATGTGTATATATATATATATATATATATATATATATATATATATATATATATATATATATATATATATATACTAGCTGATTGCCCGGCGTTGCACGGGTATGTATTTGGCTGGTGTCGGCTCCACCCACTCTTTCTACCCCTAACACACAATTACTCAATGACCAAGTTTGTGAGCCTTGTAGTCTTTGGCATCAGTAATTTGCATTGAAATGAAAACATCTGATGGGTTGTTTGTGGCTCCACCCCCTTTTCTGGATTTGAACCCCAGTCACACAATGACCAACTGTACCAGGTTTGAGGCCTGTGCCAATAACAGTGCAAAAATGGTAGCAATTAAATATTCCCTTGAAAAGCAATAGGTGAAGCTTAATTCACTTTTGTAGGCTCCACCCACTTTTCTGAATATTAATCCCATTCACTGAGTGACCAACTGTGCAAAGTTTAAGAACCCTCCCATTAACAGTGTAAGAATGGCTGCAGTTTACATTTTCCCAGTGAAATTTGTATTTTTCTCTACCCACTGATTGCCCGGCATTGCCCGGGTATGTATTTGACTTGTGTTGGTTCCGCCCACTTCTTCTAACCCTAACGCACAAACACTCAATGACCAAGTTTGTGAGCTTTGGTGTCTTTAGCATCAATCATTTGTATATTCCCATAGAAATTAAAGTGAACCTCCGGACTAAAAATCGACTCAGCAGCACTGAAAAGGCTTGGTGTTTCTTTAACAGTATCACAGCATCAGAACTTTGTTTCTCTTATCGAAGCCTCATTTTTAGCTGCACAGAAGAAAACTGCCCGGGCTTTTTTCCCCTGATGCTGTGCAAAGCATGATGGGATTTCTGATGTTGTTGCTATCGTTCTGCTGTTTTGGTGCAAATATTTTTTTTTTAATTTTGAATTTGACATTTGAAGCCTAGCGTGTGCAGCTGGGAGGGGTTATTAGGACACAGGACAGTTGGAACTGTGTCTCCTGCTCCTTGTCACCTCCTTTCAACCAAAAAGATGGCTGCCCCCATGACAAAGATGGCTGCCCCCATGAATCACAAACATTTGCCTGTTCTTTTAAAACAGGGTGGGTAAAAAATTATATTACCTATCTATTCCAATTAACATAACTAATGTAACTTAATGACAGTATGTTTGTTTAGGCTGAAGTTCCCCTTTAAACAAATCAGATTGGCTGTTTGTGGCTCTACCCCTCTCCAGCATTTGAACCCCAGTCACCCAATGACCAACTGTAGCAGGTTTGAGGCATCTGCTATTACCAGTATAAAAATGGCAGCAATTTAAATATTCCCCTTGAAAATCAACAGGTGAATTTTGATTGGCTATTATAGGCTCCACCCATTTCCCTGAATATTAATCTCAGTCACCCAGTGACCATCTGGGCAAAGTTTCTTAACACTGCCATTAACAGTGTAAGAAGGCCCGCAGTCTACATTTTCCCAGTGAAATTTGGTTTTTGCTCCGCCTACTTTTTGTAACCTGGACATACAGTCACTCAATGACTAAGTTTGTGAGCTTTGGGGTCCTTGGCATCAATAATTTGTATTTTCCCAAGAAATTAAACTGTTTGTGGCTCTGTCCTCTTTTCTAAATTTGAACCCCAGTGACTAACTGTACCAGGTTTGAGGCTTGTGCCATTAACAGTGCAATGAATGGTAGCATTTTTAATATTCCCCTTTAAAATCAACAGGTGATTTTGATTGGCTTTTTTAGGCTCCACCCACTTTTCTGAATATTAATCCCAGTCACAAGTAACCAGCTGTGCAAAGTTTGAGATCCCTGCCATTAACAGCGAAGAAGGGCTGCAGTTTACAATTTCCCAGAAAAATCTGTTTTTGACTCCACCCACTTTTTGTAACCTTGACACACAGTCACTACTCAATGACCAATTTTGTGAGCTTTTGGGTTCCTGGCATCAAAATTGTGTGAATGGAAGCAGTTTATCCAAAAAAAGCAAATCTGATTGGCTGTTTGTGGCTCGACCCCTTTAGTGAATTTGAACCCCAGTCACTTGATGACCGACTGTAGCAGGTTTGAGGCCTCTGCCATTAACAGTGTAAGAATGACAGCAGTTTCAATATTCCCCTTGAATATCAATAGGTGAATTTTGATTGGCTCTTGTAGGCTCCACCTACTTTTCCAAATATTAATCCTAGTCCCCCAGTGACCAACTATGTCAAGTTTGAGAACCCTGCCATTAATAGTGTAAGAATAGCTGCAATTTATATTTTCCCATGTAAAAAGTTAGTTGTTTTTGGCTCTGCCCACTATTTCTAAACTTGACATACAGTCACTCAATGACCAAGTTTATGAGCTGTGGGGTCTTTGGCATCAATAAGTTGCATTTTACCATTGAAATTAAACAAATCTGATTGGCTGTTTTTGCCCACTCCCTTTTCAGAATTTAAACCCCAGTCCCAGTGACTGACTGTACCAGATTTGATGCCTCTGCCATTAAGAATGTATGAATAGGAGCAATGTAAATATTCCCCTTGAAAATCAAAAGGTTAATTTTGATTGGCTGCTGTAGGCTCCACCCACTTTCCTAAATATTGGTCCCAGTCACCCAGTGGCCAACTGTGTCAAGTTTGAGAACCCTGCCAATAACAGAATGGCTAAAATCAATCTAAAAAATCCGATTGGCTGTTTTTGGCTCCACCCACTTTAGTGAATTCGGACCCCAGTCACCCAATAACTGACTGTATCAGGTTTGAGAACTCTGCCATTAACAGTGTAAGAATGGTAGCAATGTAAATGTTCCCCCTTGAAAATCAATAGGTAAATTTTGATTGGCTGTTTTTAGGCTCCACCCACATTTCTGAATATTAATCCCAGTCACCCAGTGGCCAATTGGGTCAAGTTTGGGAACCCTGCCATGTAAAAAATTAAGTTGTTGGCGCCGCACACTATTTCTAACCTTGACATACAGTCACTCAATTATCAAGTGTATCAGCTTTGGGGTCCTTGGTATCAATACTTTGTATATTCCCATTGAAAAATAAACAAATCTGATTGTCTGTTAGTGGCTCCGCCCCCTTTCTGAATTTGAACGCTAATCACCCAGTGACCAACTGTACCAGGTTTGAGGCATCTGCTATTAACAGTATAAGAATGGTAGCAGCTTAAATATTCCCTTTGAAAACCGAAAGGTGAATTCTGATTGGCTGTTGTAGGCTCCACCTACCTTCCAAATTCTTAATCTCATTCACCCAGTGACCAACTGTGCAAAGTTTGAGAACACTGCCATTAACGGTGTAAGAATGGCTGCAGTTTATATTTTCCTAGTAAAATTTGTTTTGGGCTCCGCCCACTTTTTGTAACCTGGACACACAGTCACTCAATGACCAAGTTTGTGAGCTTTCAGGTTCCTGGCATCAAAAATGTGTGAATAGAAGCAGTTTATCCACCAAGGAAATCTGATTGGTTGTTTGTGGCCCCGCCCCTTTTGTGAATTTTGACCCCAGTCACCCAAAGACCGACTGTAGCAAGTTTGAAGCGTCTGCCATTAACAGTTGTAAGAATGGCAGCAGTTTAAATATTCCCCTTGAAAATCAATAGGTGAATTTTGATTGGCTGTTGTAGGCTCCACCCACTTTCTTGAATCTTAATCACATTCACCCAGTCACCAACTGTGGCAAGTTTGAGAACCCTGCGATTAACAGTCTAAGAATGGTCGCAGTTTACATTTTCCCATTTAAAATGAATGGCTGAAATTTGATTGGCTGTTTTATGCTCCGCCCACTTTTCCTGGATTTGTAACCTCGGTCACCAAGTGACCAACTGTGCAAAGTGTGGGGACTCTGGCTTGTTTACTGTGAGAATGGCAGCCTTTTAAATTTTTTCCATTGACTTGAATGGGTGGAATCTGATTTGCTGTTTGTAGCTCCGCCCAGGTGTGCAGGGGGGGCACGAGACCCCCAGAACATATTATCCCAGGTAGTAAGGGATCTGTATACCAAGTTTCGTTCAAATCGGTCAAGCCGTTTTCGCGTGATCGCGGCACATACACACATACACACACACACACATACATCCGATTTTATATATATAGATATATAATTTACTCCCCTAACGGATTATTGGTAACACCTGTTCAATCTCTCATTAATGCAATTATCTAATCAACCAATCACATGGCAGTTGCTTCAATGCATTTAGGGGTGTGGTCCTGGTCAAGACATTCTCCTGAACTCCAAACGGAATGTCAGAATGGGAAAGAAAGGCGATTTAAGCAATTTTGAGTGTGGCATGGTTGTTGGTGCCAGATGGGCCGGTCTGAGTATTTCACAATCTGCTCAGTTACTGGTATTTTCATGCACAACCATTCCTAGGGTTTACAAAGAATGGTGTGAAAAGGGAGAAACACCCAAAATGCCTTGTTGATGCTAGAGGTGAGAGGAAAATGGGCCAACTGATTCAAGCTAATAGAAGAGCAATGTTGACTGAAATAACCACTCATTAAAACCATGGTATGCGGCAAAACATTTGTGAAGCCAAAACATGCACAACCTTGAGGCGGATGGGCTACAACAGCAGAAAAACCCACTGGGTACCACTCATCTCCACTACAAATAGGAAAAAGAGGCTACAATTTGGCACGAGCTCACCTAAATTGGACAGTTGAAGACTGGAAAAGTGTTGCCTGGTCTGATGAGTCTCGATATAGTCAGAATTTGGCGTAAACAGAATGAGAACATGGATCCATCATGCCTTCTTACCACTGTGCAGGCTGGTGGTGTTATCATGGTGTGGTGATGTTTTCTTGGCACACTTTAGGCCCCTTAGTTCCAATTGGGCATGGTTTTAATGCCATGGGCTATCTGAGCATTGTTTCTGACCATGTCCATCCCTTCATGACCACCATGTACCCATCCTCTAATGGCTACTTTCAGCAGGATAATGCACCATGTCCACGTGTGGAATCTAAATTCTGCTGTATATTTCTGCAGTTTATAGAATATTATGAAAACCCATTTTCTAAAGTAAAAATCAATTGCCAAAAACACAAGCGGAAATGCTATTGCAGTAGGACAAAAAAAGAGAAAAAAAAGACAGCATTACAACATGACAGGATGCATATTTACAGATGACATACTCATGTCTTGTGTTTCTGGGCTGTTTGCATCTGAAAATGAGACATGACATTCAGAATTTGTATTATACCAGCAAGCATCCTCCTCAGAACTTGCACCTCTGGCCAAGTTAAAACAGAGAAACCAAGAGCCCAGTATAGTGTAGTATGTATTGGAACCGGGAGGAATAATGACAAGTAAGTATTATACTCACAAACGTGGATTACCACCTAGGTAACCACTGTGTAGGCAGGTGGGAAGATTAGACCTGTCCCCACTCAGGAATAAGATGTCGCTCTCTGAAGAAGGAAGGTTGTATCACCCTTCCACCAAGGGTGGAAAACTTTGAACGTAAGATGTACAGAGGCGCCAAAAGGATAAAAGTATGTTAAAACGGTTAAAAAATTCGGGTGGCGGTTGTGGACCGGTCACTCCAAAAAGGACACGAAATTGTCACTTAAGAGAAAGACAATTTAATCACATACTCCATGAACAACTCGCAACGCGTTTCACTGGCACAATCCCGCTTCATCAGGCATTAAAACATACGGAGTATCACACGGCTGTAGGCTATAGGTCCAATGTACGCTTGGCACAGAGGTGCCAAGCATACATTGGACCTATAGCCGTGTGATACTCCGTATGTTTTAATGCCTGATGAAGCTGGATTGTGCCCGTGAAACGTGTTGCGAGTTGTTCATGGAGTATGTGATTAAATTGTCTTTCTCTTAAGTGACAATTTCGTGTCCTTTTTGGAGTGACCGGTCCACCACTGACACCCGAATATTTTAACCATTTTAACGTACTTTTATCCTTTTGGCGCCTCTGTACATCTTACCTCTGGCCAAGTGTTTGATAAATGCCTTCATGAGCTTCATGGTAGGACCCCCTGGCTGGGCCCCAGAATCCCTTGGAGCCCCATACACATCTCCCCCCTCTGATGCCCTATCGGCGGCTCTGGTTTACAAATCAGCTGTTCTGCTGAGGCAGCCAGCTGACACAGCTGAGAGATCAGATTACAGTTGTGATTAGTGACAGATGAGGGGGAATTAGACAGGCTAAACTCTCTAAATACATACAGTGTGCATTTCTCTGTTTTCCATCTGTCCAGTGCAAGAATTTAGGTCCACTTTAAGGAAAATATGTACTATCACTTTAGATTTTAAAGTTTCACCAGTTTAAGGTTACATTTCCACTAGTTACACTTTAATAATTCACCTCATACGAGGTTATCATCTTGGTTACCCTCAGAGATCTTTTTCAACAATAAATTATTTAACTACCTAAAGACCGGTCCACGCCAACGAGCGTGGCCGCGGCAGCAGCCCCAGGACCCCCTAACGCCAATTGGCGTCAAGTCCTGGGGCTGCAGTGTGCAGGAGCATCTCCTGCTTGGGGGGCGGAGCTCCGCCTCGCCTTCAGTCTCCGAGCGGCGATCACCGCTCAGGAGACTGTTAGACGGCGAAACCACCATCTTTTCAGTTAGTACAGTGCTGCGATCAGCAGCAGCGCTGTACTGGGGACAGCCGTGTGACACGGCTGTCCACCTGGGGCAGAAGAGAGTGATCGGCTCTCATAGGCAGAAGCCTATGACAGCCCATAGCCAGGATTGGCCGGCTGGGCGGAGGGAGGGATTTAAAAAAATATATAATAAAAGAAATAGTAAAACATATAAAAAAAACACACAACATAAATATTTATTAAATAATCACTGGGGGGGGGCGATCAGACCCCACCAACAGAGAGGTCTGTTGGTGGGGAGAAAAGGGGAGGGGGAATCACTTGTGTGCTGTGTTGTGCAGCCCTGCAGCTAGGCTTTAAAGCTGCAGTGGCCAATTAACAGAAAAAAGGCCTGGTCTTTAGGGGTGTTTAACACTGCGGTCCTCAAGTGGTTAAGTTAATTATGTCTAACTTTGTTTCCTAATGATGCCTTCTTTTTAACACATTTGCTTTAATGAATCTTCTTTACTTTTTCATGCTAATTGTTGGATTGTTACAAATGATGCCTCCTATTTTTTTTTCTCTTGCACAGTTTTCATGCCATAGATCTTATAAATGGACTTATTTATATCTATAATTAATGTGCCTCAGAGGAGGTGGAAAAGTAAAGGGCGCCCGGAGTTATGTATTAAAAGTTGCAAAAGGCAATTCTGCTTTGTAATTTTTACCCAGTAACATCAATTTAGTCTGCATCTCCTACTGTCAGCCTCTGACTGTGCCTTTGCGTAGGCTTTGTGCTGTTAACTTTATGGTGGTTTAAAAGGAAATACTGATCATTTAAGGAGTTAGAAAAAGTAAAAGGGCTGAGTATTAGAACAGCGTGTATTAAAGAACACATTCACACGCACAGCCTGTATTCTTTTTTCGCTAAATTCCAGTTTATACCATATTGTTTTAAAGATCAACCCCAGGCACAGACATAAATATATAATCGGATAGTTCCACGAGCAGATTGCTTGAATATTACTTTATTTACAGGTGAAATTCAGACTTAGAATATCTTGCAAAAGTCCAATTATTTCAGTAATCCAACTTAAAGGAAACCTGCAAGCAAAAAATAAAATCAAAATCCACTTACCTGGGGCTTCCTCCAGCCCCTGGTAGCCGTCCTGTGCCCTCGTCGTAGCTCCGGTGACTCCCGGTGTCCTTCGCTGCAGAAGCCGACCTCGCCAGGTCGGATTCCAGGTCGGCTTTTTGTGCGCTCCATGGCGCGAGTTGCATGGTCCCGCCAACGTCATCAGGTCTATACTGCGCAGGCATAGTACTTCACCATTTCTTTAAAAGGTGAAACCAATATATGGAATAGGAACACTTTGCAGGTGTTTTGGAGTAATTAGTTGATTAGAGTCTGGCACTTTGAGGCTAGAATATTGAACCTTTTCACAATATTCTTATTTTCTGAAATTTAGTTTTGGGGTTATCATAGGATGTAAGCCATAATCATCAGCAAATGAATGGTGTTTACAGCAGGTTCTGTAGACAGTAGTGCTGCTGTCTAGCTCAGCATCACCATACTATTCAGAATTCAAGACATCAGGGCACAGAAATGTTTTTCTGAGTGGACTAGGGTTTGTAGGTCTTGAAATACTATAAATGCTAGACCAGGCATGGGCAAACTTGGCCCCCCAGTTGTTAAGGAAGGAACTACAAATCCCACAATGCATTTGTCTTTATGAGTCATGACTGTGGCTGTCAGACTCCTGCAATGCATTGTGGGACTTGTAGTTCAATAGCTGGAGGGCCAAGTTTGCCCATGCCCGTGCTAGAGGAAACAACTATTGAAGTGAGTCACATTTTTGTTGACTATGAGTATTGCCTTCAGTGAATTTCTACGCATTGCAAGAAATAATTGCAAGAATGAACCCAATTTGTTAGAACACCTAAAAAAAAATGTTGCACACACAAAAAGAAGCCAATATCATGTAGTATTTTAAGGAAAATTAAAAGTGTTACTGCAAAAAAGTACTCTCATTTTCAGGGCTAGGGTAACCCACCAGTCCCTTTGTAGCCCCTCTCCAACAAAAACCATGGTATCCACTGGCTGCACCCAAGTAGAGATAAAATGATCTAAAACATAAAAAAGGACTGTCAGTGGAATACTTAACTCCCAAAAAGGATATTACCTGTGAAGCAGGTTGCCTGAATTGGGTGCTGCTATAGCAGTAATACTATAGTGCGCACCCCATGCAAGGGTAATTCGAGGTTCCAGCGAGCACCAGACTCAAATTACTTGTACCTTCAGGGGTCTTTCACAACGAGGCGGTGGGGTGCGGAATTTTGTACCGCACCCCACAGCCATGCAATTAAAGTCTATGGAGACTTTCATACTGCTATGTCACGGCGCAACGTGACGGAAGCGACGTTTTTGCCGCAGGGCCAGAACTATGTTACTGCTGCGGATTCTGTGGTGAGGTGCGTCGGCCCAGAAGTCATGTTAGTCTATGGCGACATGGGGATCTTAAAAAAACCACCACCGCAATGTCACACCTTGCATGTGGTAAGCGTATTTTAACAATATGTTTCCATGCACTTCCGCATACCTGAAGAATAAAGTGACGGCAAGCACATGTCACATGTGCGTCACTTCCTGCTTGACTGGAGGCCAGACAGGGAACACCGTGCAATGTTCCCTGAAGACCTGTTTTTGACAGAACAATGCGGTGCGTCATGCACGACTCACCGCATCGCTGACGCTGGTTTCCAGTGTGAAACTGGCCTCAAATTGCTACAGTTTGGAGGGGGAATAGTGTTAAAAGTGAACCTGAACTCTTGCACAGAACAGAAGGAAAGCATAGAGAAATGCACCCTGTGTTAACTTAGAGAGTTAAGTCTGTCTGATTCTCCCTCATCTGTACCTAATCACAAGTTGCAATTTGATATCTCCCATGTGTCACATGACTGCCATGGCAGAGCATCTATTTGGTAAACACAGAATGTTAACAATACGTCTGCTTCCATGAAAGCAGGAAGTAGACACTCTACAGATTTATTCAGGGGCAGGACCCCAAGGCCCAGGACTAGGGTAACAGAATCTGCCACATTTCAAAGGGTGGGTGACAGATTAACTGCACCTGTCACCCACCATAAGAGCTGCTCGCCTACTCTGCAAGTCCACAGTCGCTGCACTCTGTCTGCATGAGCCTGTGTGAGCAGAGCAGCTGGTGGGGGCGGCTGCGGTTGCCAGCTACGAGCAACGCACTGTGAGGCTGCAGCATGCCTGCAACTTCCTGCATGCAGACTCTCTCCCAAGTCTCGCCATGGGCAGTGTCAGCGGCGACTTCCTATACAGCGGACAATGGCCACATTGCTCTCTGCCCGCTGTCAATCAAGTCATGTGATATGCTAATTGACGCCAGCCAGCCATAATCCAGTCAGTGTACAGGCACCGTGCAGCTTGACACCTCCTTTCCCCTCCCTGAAAAAAGTTTCTCTGCTGTGCACAGCGATCACCTCCAGCGTGTGTGATAGATGCCAGAGGGTCGTCTGACAGCAGAGGAGAAAAAGGCTGCAGGCTGTAAGTGGACATGCACCATTAAAATTACTACAGTACTGACTGATGCTTTTCACTGTGTCCCCTTCACCCCTTTAGAAAACAAAAGTCCTAATGTTCTAAGATAACTATACCTAGGGGGCTTTTTACCAGTCCCCATCCTCTCTTTATTGTGGTCCCTTCTGTTGTCACGCTGTGACTCTAATGCTCTTGCTCTACCTCTGTCCACTCCGTGCCCTGTGAGCTTCTACTCAGATGAGTGATGTAAAAGGAAAATAACTCACTCCGAGATCCTCTTCTTTGTGCCAAGGAAAGTGGAATCTTTATTACTCAGCCGAGGGCATTCCCGTTCTAGTTTACACAAGTAGAGTTCTAAACTCACACCTCACCAACGCAGAAAAGCCAAGATCTAGAGCTCCAGATTGGGTTTAAACCCCCTTAACATATCCCCCCCCCCCTAGGCAGTCTCTTTCTTGTCAGTCCAATCATCACCGGAAAGTGATAGCTTGCACCTCCTGTCTGGGTGGGTCCATCGTGTCTTTCAAAGGTCCTTAACTTTGTTCCCACCTCTAGGCTGTGGCTGACTTTGGATAACTTTTGAGTTTCTCTTTCTCCAAAGTGACCTCAGAGGAAGCCAGCCCTGGAAATCTGGTTCAGACTGCCTTCTTAATTGCAAAGGTCCTTTTGTCCTCTGGAAAACTGGAATTTCACTGCAAGGGTATAAAAAGCTAGGCACAATAAATGAGCTCCATATCCATATTCATCTGGTTACATTATGATAATTCTTAAAACAATACTATAATCATATTCTTAAAGCATCACTCTAGCACGCTGGCTTGATTATATTTAGAATGATTCTTATAGCAGCATAGGAATATAAAAGATATACACAATTATAAAACCTCTCTTTCCACAGTACAGTAGCCATGGCCTAGGAGCTTTCTCCAGCAATACATGATGCATTTTGAGGGACTTTCTGGCCTCTTTCTCGAGTAACGGTGCATAAATTGTCCCTTGAGGCATAAAAGGTGCCTTTTATGCCACTGTAGGATAATCACTGCTGCTTAATGAAGAGGGCAGGGACCCTTCAAACAAAGCAGGGCCTCCCTGCAAAATGGCTGTAATGCCAAGATGTATTGTTAGGTTTGTTAGAAGGCATTTGGAATACATTCAAGGTGTCGTGAAAACTCTGGCTATTGCCCGGTTCTTGTATTTCTCTCTTGCCATGTGTACACTGCCTAGCACACAAATAACTATGCTGTGTTCCTTTTTTTCTTTCTCTGCCTGAAAGAGTTAAATATCAGGTATGTAAGTGGCTGACTCAGACAGGTAGTGACTACAGTGTGACCCTAAAATAAAAAGGAGGTAGGAGGCGCCCTTGGGGGTACTCTAGGATAGGCTTGTATACCAGTGAGCAATAGGATGGTAGTGGATGCTACTCGTAAGTCATATACTGTATATGTTTATACCAATAGACTCTGGTTATCGTAAAAAATATACTTTAAAGGGGCACTTTAAATGGACTAATGGTTATTTTAAAGTGCCCCATTAAAATATATTTTTTACGATAACCAGAGTGACTACTTATTAAGGTAGGATCCAGAGGTGTAGCAATGGGGATAGCAGCCATAGCCGTTGCTATGGGGCCCCGCGGCAGCCCTACGTCACAGGGGACCCGCAGCTGCCTGAGAGGACTTTTTATTTTCTTATTTAATTATACTGCCGGCCCGGGCCCCCTGCCCCCTCCCTCACCTCGGTGGGCCCCCCTCCTTTTACGAGCGGCGGGAGGTGCGGCATATTCAGCAGGCTCCGGCGGGGTAATCAGAAGCTAGAGGTTCAGCTGCCTCCCGGGCTACGCTGTCTCTTCTGTATGCCACGCGCACTGCTTCCTGGTTTATTGCGTGCGGCATACAGAGGAGACAGCGTAGCCCGGGAGGCAGCTGAACCTCTAGCTTTTGATTGGCTGAATATGCCACACCTCCCGCTGCTCGTAAAAGGAGGGGGGACCCCGGACCCCAGGTGAGGCAGGGGGGATAGGAGTCTGGCCCCTACCCCACTAAACTACCCGGCTGCCTAACTGCCCGACCGCCCACCCACCCGACTACCTAACTAAAGGCTACCTAACGGGCCACCCGCCCGCCTGCCCACCCGGCTACCTAACTGTCCACCCTCCCACCCGGCTACCTAACTGCCCACCCGGCTACCTAACTGCCCACCCCCTCTGGATGCATTTTGTGGGGAGATCTGCCGACAATCTGGTTGCATATTTTGTGTAAATCTGCCGACAATCTGGCTGCGTTTTGTGGGGAAATCAGACTTCCCCACAAAATGTTTGGGTGGGAGGTCTGAGGTCCGTGGGGTTGGAAGGTTGGGGGGGGGGGGGGCATCATTTTTTTTTGCTATGGGGCCCAGTAGTTTCTAGCTACACCCCTGGTAGGATCACTTCTTACCATTATGAAAACATGTCTTTGTCTATTGGTATATACATATATATGTCGTACGAGTAGCATCCACTACCACTGGTATATGAGCCTTTCTTAGAGTACCCCCAAGGGTGCCTCCTAGCTCCTTTTCGTGTTATCTTCTCCTGGGACCAGGGGACCACCACCTTGGCAGGTGGCATCTTTTCCAAGGAGCTGCGACCACCAGAACGACACAAGGCTGAGTGGCGATGGTACTTCCTCACATGCAACTTTGTGAGTATATACGAGTATCTTTTATACCGACTAATCGTACTTGAGATAATACACCAAGTCAGGCTCCCGGTGTTTTCCCGCTCCCTTTCTTTATCACCCCAGTATCCGTACAGTGTGACCCTCACTGAGAAGAAATTCCAACTATAAAACACTTTCCTAGCAGAAAATGTCTTCTAAGAGCAAGAAAGAGATAAAAAAGGGTCAATAGTTAAAAGATTTTAGCTCTGGCATACTTCAATGAATGTGTCATTGAGCAAAAACAGTAAAACAGTTAAAATTTAGTAGATTTAAACATAAAAACTGTGGAATATCTTAAAAAGTCATTTGTAGGAGAAGGAAGATAGATACAATTGTTTATTTCATTAGTTTATTTTCGCCTCGGGTGTCCTTAAAGAATGTCATGCCTGACACATTTCAAATCTAGAGGTCACTGGGTGCTGACTGCGGACATAATTGAAGCATACCAGTAGTATGCAATTGGCAACTTTTATGTAGTTATGAATACTTTATCTTACTTTGGGGATGAAAGCTTCAAATTTCCTACAGTTCATACATTTTATGCACATGAGAATAAAAATAGCTTATTTACTGCTTTCAGGGAAAGTTTCAGTGGGTAAAAAAAATAATTGACGTCAGTTTCAAAACACAAGTATTGACATCCCTATTCATGGTCCCCAGGATACCAATGTCCAGCTAAACTCATTACCACAACATCCATTAATACATTTTCCACAGACCGAGCAAGCTCTGTGCTCACAGATGTGGATCCATACCTCCGCCAGCTTTAGAAATATCCACAGCCTTGGCCTTCATAGCGAGTGCAGTTGTGGAAGTGACAGAATGGGAACATAACATGTGTTTGTAAAGAAAAAGATTACATCTTGGATGGTGGAACCTTAGGGAAATAACACCACTTGTTTTGGGTCACAGAAGCTTGACACGTTACATGTTTTGACTCATGAACTCAGTTGATCTTCACTGTTCTTTATAAATGTTGCAGTATATTGAGAAACTGACAGGTGGTATATGAAGATAACTGAATTGTTTATGGATTTAGAGCGAGAGGAAGTAGTAAAAACATCATTTTTCAAATGGCTTTTTTTTTGCCTCAAGTGAAGCAATCTGACACACCTGTCCAAGAAAGGACATTAACAGCCTAAAAACCTGGACATAAAAAAACATCACTGCTTCAGGTATTTGCACCAGAAAAAGTTTTTTTAAAATGAGATGGTACATGGTAGTAGAGACTAATTCTGTTTGATAGTTAATTCTTTTTGCTGATGTGTTAGGATGACCTATCTCCATGTTATACACATAACGCTGAAAACACCAACATCAGCAGAAATCTTCCATGGGAAAGATAAAACAATGAAAACATACTGGGAAAAACATGTCTGTCATTTCAAGATGTAAACAAGGTCACATTTTGAAACCATTTTGAAAAAGTTAATTTAACATGATCGGTTTGCTGTAAGTTAATGCATGCTTTCAGAAATCCTTATGATGTAAATATTTAAACTTGGGTGTTTAAATCCTATTAATCTGTATTACTTTGATTTAATGGGAAGAAACAAACCATTCCACGGGGCTCCAAACAGCCAAATGCCAAGTGGGTGTGTTCGAGTTTGATTATTAGCTAATTACTCATTCAGGCAGTGATAACTTGCTATGGCATCACTGGGCAGTCTGTGCTTTAGAGACTACGCCAAAGGAGTACTGATTTATGGTTGAACAAAATGATGCTGCAGTTCTTGAACAATCAAAGCCTTTAGAAAAGTGGAAAAGAAAAATATATTTCCATAATACAAAGTAAAAAAAATAAAAAATGACTTGTTGACAAGGCCGGATTTACCATAAGGCACTGTAGGCACATGCCTACAGGTGCCTGATGATGGGAAGGTGGCCCAATCCCCTCCGCCCAAGCGCCTCCCTCCCTCCCTACGCGGAGTCCCGATGAGATAGTAAACAAGAGATTGCTCATTCTGCTCTGGGCATTCAACTGAGGAGATCTCCCTTCAGTCAGGGGCACCGCTAGCTACCTGATACTTGGGGACACCTCTAGCTACTTTATATTAAGGTTCCTTTAGCTACCTTTTTATTTTTTAACAGATGAAGTTTAGTATTAAGTTTTAAAACAGAGTTTAATACAACACTGGTGAAACACCAGAACATATAACAATCCCAAGAGCCCTAACCCTCCCTCCCCCAGTGCATTGTGCAGTCAAAAGGAGACGATCAGCAGAACAAGGGGTAAACCCACGTATTTCGTAGACTATGATAAACCATTAAACAGTAATATCAGGTGTGTGAGAGGACATAGATTCAGACCATTGAAGCCAAATTTTATCAAATTTCAACAGGCATTTCCTATTCAGATAGATTAATTTGTACCAGACCATAGCTTTATTGATTCTCTTGAACCAGGAATTCTTAGAAGGGGGTTGATCTGAGAGCCATTTGAAGAACCGTTCCCTCCGGGTGTATAGACACAGAATCTTAACCAGCATAATTTGATAATTAGAGAGAGTGGCATCAGTATACAGGCTAAGAAGGAGGGATTTAGGGTCCAACACAATTCTTTCACCCATAACCTCTCTTAGTATTTTAGCTACTATGCGCCAGTAATCTTGTATCATATCACAGGACCATATCATATAAAATAAATCCCCCTCCTCCCTCTGACATTTGGGGCATAAATCAGATTTTTCCAGAGAGATCGCGTGTAGCTGTAGAGGGGTGCGATAAGTTCTGTACACAAGCTTAAGATGTAAGAATTTGTCAGTGGCCGAGATCGTGACACCCTCCATACTGGACAGGACATCCCCCCCATTCACTATCTGTTAGGAGTCCCACATCTGCCTCCCACTTGGTTCTGGCCTTGTCTAATCTAGGCATGGTCTGGGGAATTAGCCTGGAGTATATCTCAGATAGAGGTCTTTCCAATTGCTGTCTCATAAGTGGTCCCTCAATATGGTGTGATTCTCAGGTCCAGTGGCCAGGGAACTGCTTTTGCCAGGCGTGGCGGATCTGGAAGTAGCGGAAGAGCATACTATTTGGTAGCCCAAACTTGGTTTTTAGTTGAGCACAGGAGAGCAGGGTTCCTGAGGCAGCAAGTTGCATCAGTTGCTTAATTCCCTTACTCGCCCATAACTGAGGATCAGGAATGGAGGTAAAGTGGAGAAGATTGGGGTTGCCCTAAAGTGGAGTGTATGGAAAGAGGGTGTTCGATCCCCGCAGGCCATCCCTTCTAACCTCCCAAGCTTTAATAGTAGTTTTCATAGGAACAAGAGAGTATTTGTTAACACCTCTAAAGGGGAGATTTACTAGTGCTTCAAATGAACCAACAGCCGCTGCTTCTAATACAACCGCTGTGTTGCGCTCATCCTGAGAAAACCACCAACGAATGGTCACTAGGAGGGAGGCCAAACAGTATTTTCGCAGGTTCGGGAGAGTGAATCCTCCTCCATCGATGGGAAGCTGCAAGGTGGTGAGTGAGAGACGTGAAGCACCCTCCCCCATATAAAACTCGAGGTAATGGCATCTATCTTTTGGAAGAGAGTCAGTGGGATCCAAACAGGGGATTTCCTCCTAAGCACGTAATTAAATCTACCTAGGAACAGCATCTTGAAGTGGTTCACCCGTCCCATGACTGAAAGCGGAAGTGTTCTCCAGTCCTGGGCCTTGCGAGAGTAATGGTCAATAACTAGCTGAACATTGAGCGTGAAAAAATTACCAAAGTTCCCATCTATGATTATGCCGAAGTATTTGAAGCTAGTTACCCATTTGAGTTGGTGATGAGGAGTCTGGGGAGTTACACCCTTGTCTATGGGATAAAGAAGGGACTTGTCCCAGTTAATGCGGATTTCTGAGTATACTCCAAAGCGGTTAAGGGTGTGTAGTGCTGCTGCTAAGGATGAGCCTGCAGAAGCATGGGCCTGCAGAAGCATGTTGTTCATGTAGAGTGCCACCTTTTGCAACCAATCCCCCCACCCAAAGCCCCTCAATTTCGTTTGACAAGCAAATTTAGATAGCTGCTGGCTCAATTGCGAGCGCAAATAGTAGAGGGCATTGATGGACACCCCTGACGGGTGCCTCTGTGGAGGGGGAATGGGCCAGAGACTTTATCATTGGTTTTAATTCTAGCAACCGGGGAATCATACATTATTCTTAGCAGCTGTAGTAGGGTAGAGAAAAGGGCGGGAGGAAGAACCAGGAGCCCGATCTAGTGCAATATTGTGAGTCTCAAAAGATATTTTCAAAAAAAGTTCGTATATAATTATACTCACAAAATTGGGTTGCGAAACAGGCAACCACTTGATATGCATGCGGGGAAGTACCGTCCCCGCTCGGCCTTTTCCTTGGAAGGTCGCTGCTCCTTTAAAAAAATCCACTTGCCAAAGTGGTGACCCCGGGTTGGGGTATAACATCAGATAGAGTAAAGCTGGAGGCGCCCGTAACAAGTAGCTGGTATGTTGTGCAGTATGATCGATAGATAATGGCTAAACAGCCACGCTGGTAGTAATATACAATATATAGGATATATAGGGGATGGTCCTACCTTAATTGAAGCAGTCCATCCACTGAATAGTATAAAGAAAATTTAAGCTTTATTGGGCACTTTAATAGTGACAACGCGTTTCGCGGAACAACCGCTTCCTCAGGTCGAGTGATGTGCCCTAAGAGACATATATACACACACAAAGCACTTAAGATAGTATACAATTAAACCTATTTCAATAAATATAAATAAATAAAAAAATAAAAAATAAAAAAAACATATGTATATAACATAAGAGAGAAAAGAGAACAAAATATCTGTATATCTGCACTCATGTATCGCTGTATTAATCAGACATTAATATTAAATACAACTGGTGTACCTTATCCGTGTCACACAGTACATTTAACAATCCTAAAGGGATGTATGTATATAGCAAACCATACATGTGGGGTTGTTCATAAGGATACCCCAATTAGCCAAAATACGTTGTTTCTTTAGATAGGTGTAGTGTCTGGGGGCATACAGGATAGGCTATTTTGGGGCATTAAAACAATAGGAAATAAAACATTAAAAGTCCAGATTGCACCAAGTTGTAAAGACCAATAGTATTCCGGTTTATAGAATGCATATATAAATTGCTAGAATCTTACCTCCAGGTAGAAGGGTAACTATCTCGGGCGCCTGTGTATAACGGCGCTCGTATCCTGGGGATTTTAAATACAAACTGATTGCTTCCTGGTAGCCCTGGAGTTGCGTCGCGTAGCCGCGTAAGGCGTGCAGCGTCATCGCGCTATGTGACGCGTGACGTCATTGGAAGAGTAGCGGCCACTCGCTCCGGATGGGGAGCGAGCTGGGGCGTGGTCAAGATGTGTCTCTCCGTTTCCCAGCAACAGAAAACAAGCTGGGAAACGAGTCTCCACCCCCCAAATTACGGAGGTCAGAAATAGCTCCAATAGTGGCCTTCATTTTGTTGGAGCCGTAGTGGGAGCGTTCATCTAGTTTAATAGATACACGCTCCGCTAAACTAGCATTACCTTAGATGGTCTTCAGCCCGTTATTTGCCTAGTATAGCCTTGTGCAGACAGCAATGAATTAAAATGCAATAATAAATATTAGTAGAGCCGGATATATAAAAAAGAAAAACGCATATATACATAATTACACATAAGGAAAACATATAAAAATAAAAATGTATACAAAAATTCTCTCTAAAAAGTTCTCAGCACGTAATTTGCCTAGTATAGCCTTGTGCATACAGCAATGAATTAAAATACAGTAGTATATATTCATAGAGCCGGATATAAAAAAACATATATACATAATTACACATAAGGAAGACATATAAAAATAAAGATATGTACAAAAATTCTCTCTATATGTATATGCGCATATATATATACAATCAAGACATATATACATATGTACATGCACTAGCACTACAGTGCATATACACACATGGGCGTGAGGGATCGTCAAAGGCCTACGCCTCCAAAGTATTATGTTCTATAGAACTTTAATCAACCGGTGCCACAAGGGGTCATAAATATTTAGAACCCAGCGCACCGATATCACCGGAGCCTGTGGAAGACAATGGAGGGGCGGTTATATACGCTCACAAAACCCCAATTTTAAACACTAGAATTTCATTGTATATGTTTTATTTCTCAATAGGGTTTTAAAGCGGAAGGGGGCCTAACAGAGGTACTCTGTAGGGGTAGCTGATGTATTTATTTTTTATGATCGTATCGGGACAGTATCAAACTACCAGTGGAAGTGTTTTAGAAATTATGTTCAAGGCAGATGTTTAACCCCTCAGGTTGTAGGGTGCCTAATTTAAAAATCCAGTACATCTCCCTACTTCTAAGTTTTCCAGCTCTATTTTGTGTTGTTTCTGGAATTTGTTCAATTGGACAGATGGTCGTGTCTTCATGGTTACAATTATGTAGGGTTTTGTAATGTCTTGAGAGGCCATGTTTTAAGTAGCCCCTCAAAATATTCCTCCTGTGTTGTCCCCATCGTGTGCGAAGTTGTTGGGTCGTCCGTCCCACATATTGGAGTCCACATGGACATGTTATTAGGTATATGACAAAATCACTTGAACAGTCCATATTTTGATGTATCGGGTGGTTCATCTGTGTTGTTCTAGAGCAGAAATCTGTAGCCTGTTGGCAGATTTTCTCACAGCAAAGGCATCTAGGTTGTCTGCACTGGTTAACTACACTCCGTTTTCGACTAGCCATCCGAACTTCCTCTGTGTTATGTTTTTCAGTGTTAGTAATTCGACTCGGGGCCAATATATTTTTTAGTGTTTTGGCCCTCCGGTAGATTATTCTTGGTTTTTGTCTGAGGTCGGCTTTGAGTAGAGGGTCTACTTGTAGGAGTGGCCATGCTTTCTCTAGTATCTGTTTTATCACTTGATGTTGGCTAGAGAACCTCGTGATGAAGCTTATCTCATTTTTGCTTTCTTTGGTACTGATGTTTTTCCCTGTATGTACCAAGGCGTTTCTATCGGTGCATCTGGCTTTTCTCTTTGCTTCATTAATCAGGTTCCTAGGGTAATGTCTAGCGGCGAATTTGCTAGTGAGGACTTTTGCTTGTTTGTCGAAAGTTTTGATGTCACTACAATTTTTTCGAATCCTAAGGAACTGCCCATATGGAATATTCTTCTTCCAGGGTTTGTGATGACTACTTTTGTAATGAATATATGAATTCGCATCAACGGACTTGAAAAAATTCTTAGATTTAATTGTTGATCCGTCGTGATACAGCGTTAGGTCTAGATATTCAATTTGGCTACTACTGTAATTAGAAGTGAAAGCAAGACCCCAGTCATTGTTATTCAGATATTTACAGAAACTTTTTATTGAGTCTTCATCCCCATCCCAGATGAAGATAAGATCATCAATGTATCTTCTGTACATTATTATATTGGAGGTAAAGGGATTATTGTGACCCAATAGACGTTCCTCAAACAGTCCCATCGTGAGGTTAGCATAGCTGGGAGCATAATTTGTCCCCATAGCTGTGCCCCTTATCTGTAAATAGATGGTATTCAGGAAGCTAAAGTAATTGTGGGTCAGTGTGAAAGAAATGGCATGAATCAGAAAGTATTTCTGTTTAAATGGCATGAGTTCATCTTGTAATAAAAAGTGCCAAATGGCTCCTAGGCCCACTCTGTGGTGTATATTGGAATATAGTGCTGTGACGTCCAAAGTTACCCACTTGTAGTTCCGTTTCCACTCAATGTCAGTCAGATCAGACAGGAGGTGTGTGGAGTCCTTAAGATACGATGGCAAATTCCTGACGTACGGTTGGAGGTGCTGGTCTATAACCTCTGACAGATGGGAAGTAAGTGATTCAATACCAGCAATAATTGGTCGTCCTGGTGGATCTTTTAGGGACTTATGAATTTTTGGTAAATGGTAAAAGTGTGCCATAACTGGGTCGGGGATCAGGATGAAGTCTTTTTCTTGTTTGCTTATAATGCCCTCTTCGGCTGCCCATTTTGTCAGATCTGACAGGGTTTCCAAATAGTCCTTGGTTGGATCAGTGTCCATGACTCTGTAGTAGTCTTTATCACTCAATATTCTTTTGGCTTCTGCCAGATAATCTTTCCTGTCCATCAGTACAATACCCCCTCCTTTGTCTGCTGCTTTAATTATCAGATCTCCATTGGCTTCCAGGTTCTTCATTGCTCTTTCCTCTTTCTTCGTAAGGTTCCTTTTGTCTGTAATGGTGTCCATATTGCTAAGCTCCTCCATGACCTGTCTGTAGAAGGCCTCTACATACGGCCCCTTGTGAGAGGTGGGAAAAAATGTGGATTTATTTTTCAACTTCGTATGGATGTATTTTTCGAGAGCTAATTCTTCTTGGTCAACATACATAGTAGCGACTGGTTCATTAGAGTTCAGTATTATTGGTAATAGTATTTGGTTTTGTGTAGTCTTTTTAGTTTGCAGTAATTTAGTGCTAAAGTATCTTTTCAGAGTCAGTTTCCTAATGAAAGAATTCAGATCTATAAAGAGTTCGTACAGGTATGACTTCTTTGTCGGGCAGAAGGAAAGTCCCTTCATGAGTACCTGTTCTTCTACCGTACTTAATCTGTAACTGGATAAATTGAAAATCGACTTCATTTGGGGATCCTTTAGTGGTGGGTCTGCTTTTACAGTGAGGTCTTTCGATTTGTTCTTTTTGCCTCCTCTCCTTCCTCTCTTCCTGAGCTTGGGGCCATTCTTTTTAGAGGTCTCAATGGTGAGGAAATTGTCAACGGAGCTGGTCTGCACAGTGTGTCCTGGAGCCTGGGGTATAAAGGCGGCGTCTCCCCCAGGATTGTAGGTAACTCTAAAAAAGACGATGAAGACGTGCCACCTGTAGAGAACGATTCAGAGGTACTCGGTCGTTCTTGTGTGCTGTTGAAAAAAATCTGTAATTTGATTCTGTTGTGTTTCCTTTTCACTCAGTTTCTTTTTTGAGATTGTGGGTACTCGTACGTTCGTTTTCTTCCTTGCTTGTTTCCCTATGACTACAGAAACTGATGAGCCACTTTTAGAAAGATCTCTTTCTTCCATGTGGGCTCCATTATTCTTCAGTTCATTTGGATCGTATGAGCATTCCTCCTGTGTATTGGCATGAATCGTCAATTCTAACAATTCAGGAGAAATAATTGGAGAGGACAGCCGGCTGTTCATGGGCCTATCATTCTTGGATATTGGATTTGTCAGAGGTGTACTGAAAGTCTCTGATTCCTCCTCTATTGTACTTGTCTGAGTTGTATCCCTTATTGGTGTAGAGTATGGTCCTGATACTGGTGGATTCACTACTGGGGTTTTCTTCGTCGGGATTCGTAGTCTACCGGTATTTTTGGCAGAATGTCTGACTCTTTGAATTGGGTCTTTGGTCGTAAGTCCCCCCTTCTTATGTGTGACTGGTTTGCCAGGCTTAGGTACTTGTTTCACTCTTAATTGTGGTTTGTTCGGTTTACCATAGTTGGTATTCCCAGCTGCCGTTGTCTGGGTAGATGCCGACTCTTGGTTTTGCTGATGTGGGTCTATGTGTGGGCTTCTTGTTGCCATTGTTGATACATCATCGGTCTTGGTGTTTGATATATGTGCTTGTTGTACCTGCAGCTCGTTGTCAGATATCGGGGCCCCTGATGGTTTATGTCTCGGTCTGGACTTTCTCTGTTGGTTATTTAAGTAGAGATTCCTATCTCTATTTAACTTCCCTAGTTTGCTCTCAGTGATAGCTACCTCAAATCTACTTAACTTATTGATTAATATGTATGAGAAAGACTTGTATTGATCAGAATCTGCATACCCTGCCATTCGAAGTTTCAGGGCCTGGATTTGGGGTTGTAATTCAGAAATGATGGTTCTGCGTTTGGTGATAATGCGTTCCATCTTGCCCTTTGAACATAGTTCAAGGTATTCATACCAATCTTTAGTAAAAACTGGATCATCTGGGAAGGGAGATTCAGTGGGGACTCTCAGGCCCCCAGGTGATATTTTTTCCTCTATATAAGTTAATTGCATTTCGATATCTGCAAGATTAAAAAATTCAGTCTTTAACAGTTTCTCTAGATCAAAGAACATGGGACTTAGGTCTGGTATTGGAGATTCGGCCCTTGTTAATTCATCTGTTTGATCAGTCAGTGAAGATGAAACGGGTCTAAAGTTGCATTTTTTGAACTGATCAAATAAGCGGGTCCGTTGTGGTTGCCGGTCTTCTAGTAGATCCATCCTCTTTATGGATAGTTGTTGGTCTTCCACTGGTCTTGCCTTCCCGCAAACGGATATTGAATAATTCCAAAACCGTCTTGTTCAGAGCAGCTGTAGTAGGGTAGAGAAAAGGGCGGGAGGAAGAACCAGGAGCCCGATCTAGTGCAATATTGTGAGTCTCAAAAGATATTTTCAAAAAAAGTTCGTATATAATTATACTCACAAAATTGGGTTGCGAAACAGGCAACCACTTGATATGCATGCGGGGAAGTACCGTCCCCGCTCGGCCTTTTCCTTGGAAGGTCGCTGCTCCTTTAAAAAAATCCACTTGCCAAAGTGGATTAATGAAGCAAAGAGAAAAGCCAGATGCACCGATAGAAACGCCTTGGTACATACAGGGAAAAACATCAGTACCAAAGAAAGCAAAAATGAGATAAGCTTCATCACGAGGTTCTCTAGCCAACATCAAGTGATAAAACAGATACTAGAGAAAGCATGGCCACTCCTACAAGTAGACCCTCTACTCAAAGCCGACCTCAGACAAAAACCAAGAATAATCTACCGGAGGGCCAAAACACTAAAAAATATATTGGCCCCGAGTCGAATTACTAACACTGAAAAACATAACACAGAGGAAGTTCGGATGGCTAGTCGAAAACGGAGTGTAGTTAACCAGTGCAGACAACCTAGATGCCTTTGCTGTGAGAAAATCTGCCAACAGGCTACAGATTTCTGCTCTAGAACAACACAGATGAACCACCCGATACATCAAAATATGGACTGTTCAAGTGATTTTGTCATATACCTAATAACATGTCCATGTGGACTCCAATATGTGGGACGGACGACCCAACAACTTCGCACACGATGGGGACAACACAGGAGGAATATTTTGAGGGGCTACTTAAAACATGGCCTCTCAAGACATTACAAAACCCTACATAATTGTAACCATGAAGACACGACCATCTGTCCAATTGAACAAATTCCAGAAACAACACAAAATAGAGCTGGAAAACTTAGAAGTAGGGAGATGTACTGGATTTTTAAATTAGGCACCCTACAACCTGAGGGGTTAAACATCTGCCTTGAACATAATTTCTAAAACACTTCCACTGGTAGTTTGATACTGTCCCGATACGATCATAAAAAATAAATACATCAGCTACCCCTACAGAGTACCTCTGTTAGGCCCCCTTCCGCTTTAAAACCCTATTGAGAAATAAAACATATACAATGAAATTCTAGTGTTTAAAATTGGGGTTTTGTGAGCGTATATAACCGCCCCTCCATTGTCTTCCACAGGCTCCGGTGATATCGGTGCGCTGGGTTCTAAATATTTATGACCCCTTGTGGCACCGGTTGATTAAAGTTCTATAGAACATAATACTTTGGAGGCGTAGGCCTTTGACGATCCCTCACGCCCATGTGTGTATATGCACTGTAGTGCTAGTGCATGTACATATGTATATATGTCTTGATTGTATATATATATGCGCATATACATATAGAGAGAATTTTTGTACATATCTTTATTTTTATATGTCTTCCTTATGTGTAATTATGTATATATGTTTTTTTATATCCGGCTCTATGAATATATACTACTGTATTTTAATTCATTGCTGTATGCACAAGGCTATACTAGGCAAATTACGTGCTGAGAACTTTTTAGAGAGAATTTTTGTATACATTTTTATTTTTATATGTTTTCCTTATGTGTAATTATGTATATATGCGTTTTTCTTTTTTATATATCCGGCTCTACTAATATTTATTATTGCATTTTAATTCATTGCTGTATGCACAAGGCTATACTAGGCAAATAACGGGCTGAAGACCATCTAAGGTAATGCTAGTTTAGCGGAGCGTGTATCTATTAAACTAGATGAACGCTCCCACTACGGCTCCAACAAAATGAAGGCCACTATTGGAGCTATTTCTGACCTCCGTAATTTGGGGGGTGGAGACTCGTTTCCCAGCTTGTTTTCTGTTGCTGGGAAATGGAGAGACACATCTTGACCACGCCCCAGCTCGCTCCCCATCCGGAGCGAGTGGCCGCTACTCTTCCAATGACGTCACGCGTCACATAGCGCGATGACGCTGCACGCCTTACGCGGCTACGCGACGCAACTCCAGGGCTACCAGGAAGCAATCAGTTTGTATTTAAAATCCCCAGGATACGAGCGCCGTTATACACAGGCGCCCGAGATAGTTACCCTTCTACCTGGAGGTAAGATTCTAGCAATTTATATATGCATTCTATAAACCGGAATACTATTGGTCTTTACAACTTGGTGCAATCTGGACTTTTAATGTTTTATTTCCTATTGTTTTAATGCCCCAAAATAGCCTATCCTGTATGCCCCCAGACACTACACCTATCTAAAGAAACAACGTATTTTGGCTAATTGGGGTATCCTTATGAACAACCCCACATGTATGGTTTGCTATATACATACATCCCTTTAGGATTGTTAAATGTACTGTGTGACACGGATAAGGTACACCAGTTGTATTTAATATTAATGTCTGATTAATACAGCGATACATGAGTGCAGGTATACAGATATTTTGTTCTCTTTTCTCTCTTATGTTATATACATATGTTTTTTTTTTTTTTTTTTTTTTTATTTATTTATATTTATTGATATAGGTTTAATTGTATACTATCTTAAGTGCTTTGTGTGTGTATATATGTCTCTTAGGGCACATCACTCGACCTGAGGAAGCGGTTGTTCCGCGAAACGCGTTGTCACTATTAAAGTGCCCAATAAAGCTTAAATTTTCTTTATACTATTCAGTGGATGGACTGCTTCAATTAAGGTAGGACCATCCCCTATATATCCTATATATTATATATTACTACCAGCGTGGCTGTTTAGCCATTATCTATCGATCATACTGCACAACATACCAGCTACTTGTTACGGGCGCCTCCAGCTTTACTCTATCATACATTATTCTTACCCACTTAATACATTTTTCCCCAATTCCATAAAGGTGAAGAACCTCCCAGAGGTACGGCCATTCAATCGAGTCAAGCGCCTTTTCAGCGTCAAGCGTTGCTATGACTTTATTACCTGGATCAGCGTGACTGATAGATAGATGTGTATGTAATCTCCTCAGGTTGACGTCCGTACCTCTGTCAGGCATAAACCCAGTCTGGTCTGGGTGAATAAGAGTCTCAATGACCCGGGCCAGTCTTCTAGCTAAAATTTTGGCCAAGATCTTGATGTCAACGTTGAGTAGGGAGATTGGTCGATAGGAGGCACAATAGCGGGGATCTTTGTCTTTCTTGGGGACCACCACTATGAGGGCAGGTTTCATTGATGCTGGTAGTAAGCACTCGGTTTGCATAGAATTATATAATTCGGCCAAGGTAGGACTTACTTCCTCTTTATATGTCTTATAGTATTCCGCAGGAATACCATCTAGACCAGGTGTTTTGCCTGATTGCATGCTAGCAATAGCAATTTCTACCTCATGCTCAGAGATATAAGCATCTAAAATGTCTTTTTGTTCTGCTTTCAGTCGTGGGTGGGGGACCCCCCCAAGATACTCCATCAGCTCAGGCAGGGTGTAGTGGGCTCTCGAGGAGTATAGGTTAATATAATAATCCCTGAATATTTTGTTAATCTCAAGAGGTGAGTTATTGGAGACATCAGCACTGTCTAGAATGAGAGGTATGCTAATTTTAGTGCCACAGTGATTCCCCTGTTAGAAGATACCGTGAGATTGTCTAAGAAGGATTTTTTAGTTAAATCCACCTCCAGCAGATTCACCTTCCCCTGAGCGGACTTCCACTGCTTCCAGTGAAGGACTGCTAGTGAAGGCCGTTTCTTTGGTTTTAGCATGATCAATCGCCTGAGTAAGCGAGGATTTGCGATTCTCCCTAACCTTCTTAATGGTTGATCTGTAGGCACCTCTAATAAATGCCTTTGAGGCATCCCAGACTACATCTTTGGAGCAGGTATCTCTATTCGTGTGCCAGTATTCCGTCAATGCAGTTTGCATATCCCTTCCCACCTCCTCATCCTGGATCCAGTAGGACGATATCCTCCATGTGACAAGGGACCTCACGTTCCCCATGGCCAGAGACAGCATAATAGGAGCATGGTCTGAGATGGCCCAGGGAAGGCGATCAATGTCCCTCAGCACCGGAAGAACATCATGAGAGACGAAGAAGTGGTCCAATCTGGACATAGTATGATGAGACGAGGATTGACAGGTGAATCCATGTGCCGTCGGATGTTTCCACCTCCAGGCGTCTGTTAATGCAAAGGCATCAGCCCAGTTGTGGAGATCAGGTGAATACCTGGTATTATAAATGGAGTCTCTAGACTCTGATCCATAACAGTGGGTATAACATCATTTAAGTGGCCAGGGACAGGTTTTTCCGAGCCTCCTGGACAAACTTTATGAATATACTTTTATCCCACTTTGATGAACACAACCAGTTAGTTAGACTATTAATCTAGAAATGATCAGTATCAAGTGTGATCAAAAGGTATATAAAGTTTTATTATATCAAAAGGGATTTAAAATCAAACACATTCAAATTCTTGAAGAGATATTGTGGAGTTCCGCTTTAACATTCCTGGCCGCCCAAGTAGCACATTCCCATCCACTCCCAGCACATTCAATCACCCCCAGACAGCCTTCTTAAGGTTCTGCGCTGCGCATAAATATAGCATGTGAATAGGCTTGAAAATTGATTAGGGGTGGTAACAATCTTGCTTCTGCCACATTAGAGTCCGCATCCTGAATGTCCTCATATATTATGGCAAACTCCTCCAAAAGTAAAATGCATGCATCAAACAATGGCAGCAGGTCAGACACGTATATCATTGGATGGATCTCACCCGCAGTCCGTAGCCTTTCTGCTGTGCTGCAGCTCCTAATCTTCTGGCACATCTGGGAGGTACGTTGGGGCCCTTCTGGATACTCACATGGGGAGTTATTCAGCTGGCAAAGTGTAGCGTGGACCGGCGGCTGACTGGCATCCTGGAACAGCCTGCATCACGGTCTCTACGTCTCCTCTAAGCTAGACGCCGGCACATTATTGCCCCTAAAGGCTTTGTGGGTGGAGATTCCGTCACGCCTGGCCACCTCATCAGCTCTCAGCAGGGAATAGCCAAACCCCAGAGCCTTTAGGGGCAATAATGCCAGCGTCTAGCTTAGAGGAGACGCGGAGACCGATAGTCGGGTGTGTATCTGCACCAGGTCCTGCCGGATCAGTCCGCCCTTCTTCAACACCTTCAAAAAAGTCAAAACTCACCTCTTCAAGGAGGCCTACCCCACCTCAACACTACCCTTACTCTCTCTGCCCAAGAACCTCTCAATACACCCCCCCCCCCCCCTTCATTTCATGACCCCGCCCCCTCCCTCCAGAATGTAAGCCTTTGGCATGGCCCTCTCTCCTTGTGTTTCATACTTGATTGTACACTCTACCCAGAATATGTGAACTTGTATTATTGGCACTACCAGTCAGTGTATGATCTGGCATTGTATTACTACCTGCATTGTCTGTAATATTATGTATTGTACAGCGCTGCATAAGATGTTGATGCTATAGAAATCCAATAAATAATAATTGTAACAGAACAGACCGTGTTAATAGGTAGGCAGAAAACACATTAACTGTTCATTTATTTATAAAACAGAAAAGAAGCCCCATGCTGAAAGGAACCTACACAGTATTTCAGCCCCATATAGAGGGTAATGGGTTACACTTTTCTTCCCAGCTAATTGTTGCCTTTTGATAGCTGAGCAACAAGTCTTTGATTATAGGAGAGCAGAGAGGGAGATGAATGCAGCTGTACTAATTCACTATTAATGTCTGGTACACCATACATTTCTCATTAGATAGTGGGCCAAAATGATTTTCCTGACAGGTCAGATCGGTTTTCCGATCATTTTTCTGATAATCTTTTAAGAAGTGATCGGAAAAAAAATTGATTGGACCCATCTATCTGACAGAAAATTGCATGGTGTGTACCAGGCATTTGCAAATTACTGCTCTGATAGGAAATACAATCATTTTCAGTTGAGAGAAAACATACGGACGTATACACAAGTCACTAAAACAGGCTTTTCCTCCTGCAAACTAGGGGGAATGTTATTTGGGGGTGTGTGTGGTTTGTGGCAGTGGGCTTCGGGCGCTGGAAAGTACAAATCTAGGCATTGGTGGTGCATGGGCTGCAAGCATCAAACTACGCTGGTCACTGGGGTGAGGGGGAGAGAGAGAGGCAACCTCTCATCCCAGCTATAAGTAGGGAAGTTTAAGACTGACTCATGTGTAAGACGACCCTTATACTTTTATACTGTCAGTCAGTCCTAAATTTCTTGAGTTATAGCTGAGTATATAAGGTAATATCTAGGATGGACACTGTTTCAAATTCTCTTTTTAGATGACCCAGGGTTTTAGAGATAGCCTTGTAACTCTTTTCCACCTAATACATTTCAGTAATTCTTTCTCGGGTTTTCTAGAGAATATTAATCTAAAAAAAATATTCTAATCGTTGCCAGGGCAACGTATCTCTACAAGGGAGGGGGCAGGGAGGAGTAAGCTATAAGGAAACGCTATAAAGAGCTAAAAGGAGAAGAGCGCTTCATGTAATTTGGCTCCTTCCAGTGTACATGTGCATACATTTATGTATTTAAAAAAAACTAAACTGTTGGGGGGAAACTGTGTTACACTGACTACTCTTGTACCTAGCAATAATACAAGAGTTTTCAAATTGCATCTCTATCCCCCTTGAATTGATTGGATTTAATGGGCCATATGCAATTCACTTTTTTTTTACCTGAGTTTTCTCCTTTGAGATCATTTTTCATCTTCGATTTAAAATAGGTTTCCAGCACTTTTCATTTAAAAAGTACCAAAAAGTAGAAGAAAAAGTACCATCAAAATTATTTTCAGTATTGTCTTGCTTTTTGGTGTCTTAAAGGGCATTTTAGTGACAAGTTTAAAAATATTACACATGAGAAAACTCAGGTGAAAAAGTGAATTGCATATGGCTCAATAAAACAAAACCACTTTGGCAAAGGTGATTCTATTCATTCCTATTATCAATGAAATGTTGTTGTCTTCGTGACTAAAAGGGTATTTAGTTCTTTGTATACTGTAAGTGATATGCGCATTGTGATCTTTTTCCTGCAATAAATCACATTAATATTTTAAACAATTAAGTGCATCGCACTTTAAATAAATTGATAAGGTGCATAGCCAATCATAAAGTTAATATATTCTCATAACAAAGCATTAGTGAACTAAAAAGATTAAAAAATCAATAAGATTGTTTACCTGAATGATAAAAAAAATGGATATCATTTAACATTTAGTTGTGGAGCTAGAAGTTCATCTAATGCCTAGTACACAAAATAAGATTTTCGGGCAGATTTCCTGCCAGATCGATTATTTTCAACACGTTCTTGTGAGAAAACGCGGAAAAGCCGCCGCGGGTGCTCAGAGCAAGGCGGCTGATTCTGCGTCCAACGCGGCAGGCTGCTAGCATGACTGAACGCGGAGAAACCGCCGCATGTCCTGGGAACAAGACGGTGGATTCCGCGTCCAATGCGGCGGTTTGCACGCATAAGCCTACATCTGTCAGTATGGCTCATGCTCTGATAGCGGCGCAGCTGGGTCCGCGTCCAGCACAGCGGGTGATTTACAACACGTCTGGTGTGGCTGGGACTGATAGTCCACACAGGTTCAGACGGACGTGCGCGCGCGCGCTGAGAGGCAGAGCTTTTATGACAGGCAGAAGGGAGTCAGCTGACCTAGCCTGTCAGCTGACAATTCAACCAGTTCCCATTGGTCCAACACTTAGGGGAGGCGCTGGAGAGCGCTATAGTATATATACTGGGTGCTGGTCATTCACTGGTTGTCTGCCGTTGCGATCACTACGTGGAAGCACTCAGACCTTTTGTCAGAATCTGTGTTGTTTATTCTGTTATACTTGAGACTAGTTCCAGGGTGTTGATGACCAAGGACCTCACACTCCCAGACTAGGAATATTGTATATTATCTGTGTTATTCTTCAGACTAGTTCCAGGGTGTTGATGACTACGGAGCTCACACCCAAGACTAGGAATTAGCTTTACCATCCTGTTATTATTCAGACTAGTTCCAGGGTGTTGATGATCACGGAGCTCACACCTCAGATTAGACATTGTTGATTATCTGTTATGACCTTCTGCTTTCCTGACCTCTCTTCTGATCTCTGATTTGGTACTTCGCTATATCTGATACTCCGTTGCCAAACCTTGCTTGCCTTAGGATTCCGTATCAGTCTCTTTCCTCTGTATCTGATCTGTCTCTCTGTTGCCGACCTGGCTTGTCCGACCTCGAGAACTATCTCCTCTGTTTAGAGATAGTTCACAGATCTGTCAGTGACACTCCACCATTGGTGTCACTCACACTCTGGTCCTTCCCACTCTCAGCCTGACTCCTCCCCTTGGGGAGCCTCAGGCCATTGGAAGGAGCCTGTTCTTTGGGCAGTATCTCTTACTGCCTTGCACCCTCTATACGGGGGCTCTCCTTAAAGTATTACTGTTGCACCAAACACTCATATTACTCAGGTGTCCAGAGGTTAGAGATATATCTGATTATCGGTGATACTGCAGATCATCAATAATCGTGTATATATCTGTATTCTCGGGTATACTGCAGATCACCGGTAATCAGATCCTCTCTGTGTTACACCGATCGTTACAGTTCTGATTTTGATTGATTTTTGGATCAATTTTCTGTAGAAGTAAACAGAAAATTTATTGGAAAATCGATTAAAATCAGATCGGACATGTTGATCTGGCAGAAAATCTGCCTGAAAATATTGAGTGTACTAGGCATAAAGCTAGCCTTACACTAGAGGAATCCTAAACACAAATGTTGCCCAATCAATTTCCATCCAAAATTGATGGGTTTAGTTGATTGTGCAGGATGGAAACTTCACATGTTCTCTTCTCTCCCTAGTCAAGTTGGAGTTCAAACACTAGAGATGCAGCAGCATACACGCCAGACCTACAGTGTTTTCAGCTTGTGTCACGTGACACGGAAGAAGATACAGAAAGGAGATCCACGGCATAAATTTAAGCCACTGTACCTGGGTGGACACATACCAGTCGGACAAGTGAGATCTCTGCTGCCGGCCTGGGAGAGCACAGATGAGAAGGCCTGGGCTGTGAGACAGGCAGCTCCACAGATTTTCTAACGATTTTGTTCTGAAAATGATTTTAAATCTGTGTGCAGTGTGTGGGCAGCCAATATAAATTCCTCTCTGATCAGATTCAATCAGAAAGAGATCTAATGGTCGATCTGATGGCCATCTAGAGGCATATGGCCCCCTTAACATTTATGATATCTGGATGCGCTTCAACTCTAGAGTATATTTCACATACAAGTGTTAATGTGTAGTCACTTGCTGTATATCTGAATATTGCCCTGCTCAGAATCTGCACAATATATGTGTTGGAAGAGATTTCTGATAAAGATAAACTGTGTATGCACCTGGAAACAGACATTATCTGACAACTATTCATTGTCTGTGACATTAAAGGAAATGTAAAACAGTAAAGATCACGCTAAACACATCACAACACTGTGAAGCTGTACTAAATGTCTTGGCTGATAATAAAGAAAAATGTTCTCTGCCACAGCATGGGGAGGTCAAGTCAAAAAGGTTGAGGTCCAGTCTTAAAACGTGATGAGAAACAACAATCTACCTCCTATAACAGTACTGCAATGCTAATGCAATTCTTCTAGCCAGACCATTTGGAAAATCTTACAAAACAAATCACTAACCCTTTTAATACCACACCCTACCACTATGAATGATTTGGGGAATAAAGTTGCAATTAATTCTCACGTAAAGGGAACCTGAGATGGGACCCCTGCCATAAAATATGGCTTCCTCCAGCCACCTCTGGCCTGATTGCTCTCACGGTATCCTCTTCTCACTCTCAGTTTCTCCGCAATTGGCACCGGAAAGTCCACAGGTCTGGGGCCAACTGTGCATGCGCGGCCTGGCTGCATGCACCACCGCCATGTTCCCGTCGCCTTGAGCGTTCTGAGTACTACGCAGGCACAGAGCACTCCCATCGCAGGGAGCATGCCTGGCTGGACTGCGCCTGCACTGACTGGCCCTGAATGTATGATTTGTTGGGGCCAGTTTGTGGGCAAACAGAGATTGAGAAGAGGACACCATGGGATAAGTGTTGCTCGGATACCCCCGATCACAGATTCAAATAAATCTGGCCACGGCAGTCTCAAAATCTGGATAAGCCGTGATTGTGATCCGGATTTGAAACTGACTAATGAAGTAGACTCGGATTTCATGATTGCCTGTAAAATCCGTGATTAGGGGTTTGTGATCCGGATTTGACTTTAACGTTAATAGCAAAGCCCCCATACATGCTACAATCACCCAAATTGCCGGGATTATAAAGGTGATCAGTGGTTAAAACTTTAAAAAAATATTTTCCAATAAGACCTTACAGTTTTTGAAAAAAAATCAAATTGAAGTTTCCAATAAAAAAGCTGATTAAATACTGCCAAAACCTGCCGACTTTAGCAGTTAATAGCAAAGCCCCCTTACATGCTATAGAAACCAAATTTGCAGGATATGTTAACCTTACTGGCGGTAACCCCGAACGTAGTTCGGGGTAAGCCACGCAGGAGGTTTTCTCAGGCCTTGCTGGGCCGATTTGTACAAATTTTTTTTGCTGTACGCAGCTAGCACTTTGCTAGCTGCGTAAGCATACCGATCGCCGCCACCCCGCGCCGATTCGCAGCTATCCATGTCGCGTCTCCGCCCCCCCCCCAGACCCCTTGGCAGCGAGGCAGCGCTAAGGGGTGGATCGGGACTCCCGATGACGTCACGACATCGATGACGTCGGCGACGTCATCCCGCCCCATCGCCATGGTGACGGGGGAATCCCTTCAGGAAATCCCTTTCTTTGAACGGGATTTCCTGATCGCCCATCACCAGAGGTGATCGAAGAGGCTAGGGGGATGCCGCTGAGTAGCATCTATCATGTAGCGAGCCCTCGGCTCGCTACATGATTTAAAAAAAAATTACAAAAAACCGGCTGCGCTGCCCCCTGGCGGTTTTTAATACACCGCCAGGAGGGTTAAAGGACAACTGAAGTGAGAGGTAAATGGAGGCTGCCATATTTATTTCCTTTCAAACAATTACAGTTCCCTGACAGAAGAGATGGCCAGAATGGTTCGCACGCAAACTTATTCACGCGAACTTCGGTGGTTTGCGTTCGTGGTAAACTGCGAACTATATGCGAGTTCATCCCGCCCCCTATACTACATCATTAGGGTCAACTTTGACCCTTTACATCACAGTCAGCAGACACAGGTTAGCCAATCGGGCTACACTCCCTCCTGGAGCCCCCGCAGGCAGCGTCAGCCATTTCACTCACTCATGTGACTGCAGTTATTAGAGAAGGGAGAGCACCTGGCTTCTGACATAGGGAAAGCTTAGTTAGACTCTTGTGTTAGGCTTGTTAGGTTGCTCCTTCTTGCTGATACTTATTGCTAAAAAGCACTCCTCATCCTCAACAGCTCTTTTGAGAGCTAATGTTGTTTTTGTGATCTATTTTTTTGTGTCCCCCACAGACACCTGTGTTGCATATACAGCCCTGTCAGTCAGTCACAGCTGCTGGTGGGACCTTGGCCCCTTGGTAATTCCTACTGTGCCACTGCCAGGCCCAGCACATTAAGTAACTATTTGTGTGTGTAACAGCTGCACATTTGTAATACTAATCACTGCATGCCCACCTGTTCAGTGCACCTACCTACCTACATGAACGCACGCAGTGTCACTGCACTTGTTGATGGTACCTGTGTGTGTGATAGCTGCACATTTGTAATAACAATCATTGCATACCCACCTGTTCAGTGCACCTACCTACGTGAGCGCATGCAGTGTCACTGCACCTGTTGACGGTACCTGTGTGTGTGTGTGTGTGTGTGTGTGTGACAGCTGCCCATTTGTAATACTAATCACTGCATACCCACCTGTTCAGTGCACCTACCTACCTACGTGAGCACACACAGTGTCACTGCACCTAATGACGGTGCCTGTGTGTGTGACAGCTGCACATTTGTAATACCAATCACTGCATACCCACCTGTTCAGTGCACCTACCTACCTACATGAGCGCATGCATTGTTATATACCACCAGTCACTGCACCTGTTCATGGTACCTGTGTGTGTGACAGCTGCAAATTTGTAATACTAGTCATTGCATAATTGTTCACAGTACCTGTGTGACTGCACACTGTGTAATATACTAGTCCGTGCATTCCTGTTAACTGCATCTGTGTGACAGCTGCACATAGTATTGTAATATCAGTCACTGCATACCTTTCACTGCACCTGTGTGACTGCACATTGTATTAGTCAAGTCAGTGCATACCTTTTAATCCCCCCCCCTCAATATGGACAAAACAGGCAAAGGCAGAACCAGGGGCAGACCCAGAGGCAGGCCACCCGGCAGGTCTGTTCGAGGTCATGCTGACGTGATTTCATGTGGCCCTGGCCCAAAGTATAGTACTCAGAAGAAGGCACGTCCCATCAACTCCCAAGATTGTCAGGACGTGGTTGACTATTTAACACAGAACACCTCATCTTCAGCAGCCACCAACGCTACTACAAGCACCACATCTGATGCATTTGACACTTCACAGGAGTTATTTGGTGGGGAATTAACTGATTCACAGACATTATTGTTACAACAAGATGAAGGCACTAAACAAGTTACACCACCTCATATGTCTGAGTTAGGCGACACTATGGACCTAACGTGTAAAGAGGAGGAGGATGAAGTACCTGCTGTTCGTGCAGTTTGAGGTGTCTGAGGCAAGCAAAGCTGGGGAGGATGATTGTGATGATATGGATGCCACGTGGGATCCTAAGAGACAAGATGACCAAGGGGACAGTTCAGAGGGGGAGTCAGAGAGGAGTAGCAGGAGACGAGTTGCTGAAAGAAGCAAGGGGAGCTCGTCTTCAGAAACAGTTGGTGGCAGTGTCCGGCACCATGTATCGCCACCTATGGACAGCCAGCCAACATGCCCTTCAACGTCAGCTGCTGATGCCACCATAGTGCCATCACCCCAGGGGGGCTCAGCGGTTTGTGTGTCTGCCTTAGATCAGAGCAATGCCATCTGTTCTCTCTGCCGCCAAAAATTGAGCCGTGGAAATGCCAACAGCCGCGTAGGGACAACTGCCTTATGAAGGCACATAGAGAAAAGGCACAAAATGCAATGGGAAGAGCACCAGAGGAAAAGCAGCACACAAAAGTAAAGCCACCCTCCTTCTCCTCTTCCTCCTTCAGGTGCATCATCTTCAGCCCTTTCTCCCTTGCACCTTCACAATCGCAGCCACCCTCCTCCACTCCGCTTCTAACCTTAAACGGTTCCTGCTCCTCTGCACACAGCAGCAGCTAGGTGTACGTGAGGAAAATCTTTGAGCGGAAGAAACCAATGTCAGCCATTCACTCCCTTGCCTGGCGTCTGACAGCTGGCTTGGCAGAACTGTTAGCTCGCCAGCTGTTACCATACCAGCTGGTGGACTCTGAGGCCTTCCGAAAATTTGTGACCATTGGGACACCGCAGTGGAAGATACCAGGCCGCAATTATTTCTACAAAAAGGCGATACCCAAACTGTACAGTGAAGTTGAAAGGCAAGTGGTGTCATCTCAGCTTATAATCACGGATATATTTTCTGTGATCACGGCAGTGATCACGAGCCGAATATGCAAAATAACGGCTGCATCCGTGATTGAATTCCGTGATCGATTCCTGATGACTGATTCGGATCATGATGTCGGATAGTGAAAAAATGCTCATGATAGCCGTGATCACAGATTGTATCCAAGCAACACTGTGTGGGGTCAATCAGACCAGAGGGAGCTGGAGGAAACCCAGGTATGTATATTTTATGGTGGGGGCCCCTCTCTGGTACACTTTAAGATTTTGCCATTTGGAAGTAAACTGCAGTGAGTGATGATAACTACTGTGCCACAACACTGCATTGTACTTTGCTATAATCTTAGTGTTTGTCACCATTATTTTAGTGTTTGTCACCATTATTTTAGTATGTACCTCTTTATTAGTGACTGCATTGTCCGAGTGACCCTATTTGTGGGTAACTTCTTCACAAGTACTCCTTGATGCATATGTGTTTAAGAGATGGAGTGCTTCAACACTATTTATAAATGCATTTCATTATTTGATACTTGTAAGTCTTAAGGGGCCCATACACTGAGCCGATTAGCGGCCGATCGATTTGTGGCCGATTTTGATTGATTTCAATCAATCTGACATGCTGGAAAATCTGGGTCGATCTGTTGAGATTGCTTATCATTTTGCATTGGACCTAATGGATATCTGCTGACAAAAAAAATGCCATCAGATTGATTTTCAATAGATTTCATACTGAAATCTATTGGAAATCTGTTCCTAGTAAAAAATGTTCCTAAACACATCAGAGAGATCAGAAATCTATCTGATGATCTATCTGCTGCTAATATAACGAGTGTGTGGCCACCTTTAGACTGCCACCAATAGGGATGATCGGAAGGTCCGAATTCCGTTCCGCTGGAATTGGCGGATTCCACCTGCGGTAAATTCCGTCGCCATTACATTTCCGCGGAATTCCGCATTCCGGCGGAAAAATTAAAATAGTCGCAATTGAAACCTTGTTTGTGCTAAATGGTAGCCCATGGGACCTAGTGGCTGTTCCACCGTTCAATTTTAATTTTTTTAAATATTTTTTTTTTGGCAGCAGGTGTTGCCGTGTAAACCATGGTGTTCCACGGCGGTCATTATAATTGTGGTTTGGAGCTACAGGAGTTGTCGCATAAGCCATGGTGTTCCACGGTGGTCATTTACAAGTGTTGTTTGGAGCAGCAGGAGTTGTTGTAGGCTATGGGAGCTACTGGTTCCACGGTAGTCCTAAAAATTGTTTAGATCAGCAGAAGTTGTAGGTCATGGGACCTAGAGGTGGTTCCACAGCAGTCATTATAATTTTTTGGGAGCAGCAGGACTTGTTGTAGGCCATGGGACCTAGAGGTGGTTCCATGGCAGTCCTAAACATTCTTTGTAGCAGCAGGACTTGTCGTAGGCCATGGGACCTAGAGGTGGTTCCACGGCAGTCCTAAACATTCTTTGTAGCAGCAGGACTTGTCGTAGGCCATGGGACCTAGAGGTGGTTCCACGGCAGTCCTAAACATTGTTTGGAACTGCAGGACTTGTCGTAGGGAATGGGACCTAGAGGTGGTTCCACGACAGTCCTAAACATTGTTTGTAGCAGCAGGACTTGTCGTAGGCCATGGGACCTAGAGGTGGTTCCACGGCAGTCCTAAACATTGTTTGGAGCAGCAGGACTTGTCGTAGGCCATAGGACCTAGAGGTGGTTCCACGGCAGTCCTAAACATTCTTTGTAGCAGCAGGACTTGTCGTAGGCCATGGGACCTAGAGGTAGTTTCACGGCAGCCGCAGTCCTAAAAATGTTTTCATCAATAAAGTATTGGACTCATTCTGTTGAATCAGTGAGAGGGGCGTAATTGTTATGATCTATGCCTCGTTCATTTTAATGAATGTTAGCATGTCCACATTGTTTGTGGACAGACGGGTCCGTTGGTCGGTGACCACTCCACCGCTAAATACTCGCTCAGAAAGAACACTGGTGGTGGGGCATGCAAGAACCTCCAATGCATACTGAGCGAGTTCAGGCCAGGTATCCAATTGTTTGGTCCAATATTGCATGGGGTCATCAATAGTATCCATATTGTCTGGAGCACTGGCTGACCCCAAGTAATCGTACACCATACGGGCCAGCCGCTGGCGGTGGTGACCACTTTCTCTGCTGGTGGTGCTGCTGCTAGGAGGGGTATCTGGCACTGGCTGGTAAAATGCCTTCAGCATACTCAGCAGGTTCGCAGATTGGCTACTGGTGCTGCTGCTGGGAGTGGGACCACCAGACCTTTGCTGAGTGTGATGACTACTACTAGGCTTGGTAGCTTTGGGCCGGGGTGTAGGAAACGCATCTTCTACCCAACGATGAAGGGCATCCCGGATCTGGCTCATCCTGATGTCTGCTTGGGAGGGGGGTATGAACTGGCGCATTTTTCCCTTGCATCGGGGATCTAAGATGGTGGCCACCCACATGTCGAGCCTTGCTTTTAAAGTTTTAATCCAGGGGTGTTTCTTTAGGCACTGGATCATATGTGCAGCCATGGGGAAGAGATGTCTGCCATGAAGCACCTCTTCCTGGCTGTCAGAACTGTCGTCGACATCATGATCCAGCTCCGCATCAAAATCTTCTTCCCACCCCCGGACAATGGGCTCTTCCGCTTCCATAAGCTCTGCCTCCTCATCCAGGACTAGAGCATGCCCACTCACTCCTTCACCTGACTGGCCACTGTTCAGTAGGGTTTCCTCCCCCATTCAAGCAGTTTTTCAAGTGTCTTTTCCATGGTGAAGACAAGAGGGAGCACCTCTGATATACTGCAGTGCTCCTCACTGACCACTTTTGTTGCCTGCTAAAATGGCTCCAACACTTTGCACAGCTGTCCAATCAGCTGCCACTGGTCCCCAGTAATGTAGTCCAGTGGCCCTATTCTGGTGGAAGATGCCTCAGACAGGTATATCCTGACCGCCGTGCGCTGCTCCCACAACCCCTCCAGCATGTGGAGTGTGGAGTTCCACCGCGTCGGACAATCGGAAATAAGCCTGTGCTGCGGCAGGCTATGGCGGTGCTGCAGCAGTTTCATGGCTGCGGTGGCAGTTGTAGAGCAATGGATGTGGGCTGACACTTTTTGCGCTGAGGCCACAGCGTCCTTCAACCCTTCGAAAGTTTGTATAAATTTCTGGACTACAAGGTTGAAGACGTGGGCCAACCAAGGTAAGTGGGTATAGCCACCTAGCGAAATGGCGGCCATCATGTTGGCACCGTTATCAGACACCACTACACCGGTGACAAGTCTTCGTGGGGTCAGCCACTGCCGAATCTGACCCTGTAAGGCTGCAAGGATTACAGATCCGGTTTGCCTGTTCTCCTCCATGGATTCCATTTTCAGCACTGCTTGGTATCGATGGTGCTGCAGACCAGTGTAGGAGGAGCGGAGGAGCAGGACCACTTGCTGGGAGGCTCAGCAATGGCAGACTGGCCTTGGACAGAACAGGTAGCAGAGGGAAGTGGAACAGGCCTTCCCTTCAACCCATGTGGGGGCACTATCAGTTGAGATGCCCCAGATCTTGCACCCTCCTCAGCAGCACCATGGAGGGTGACCCAATGGGCGGTAAAAGTCAGATATTTTCCCTGCCCATGCCTGCTGCACCAGCCATCCATCATGAAGTGCACCTTGCCACCAACAGCGTGATTCATAGATCGGCCGACACACTCCACAATGTGCTGGTGCAGGGCAGGGATAGCATTCCTGGAAAAATAATGGCGGCTAGGGATCCGCCATTGTGGAGCAACACTGTTCATCAGTCTGTGGAAGGGGGCACACTCCACAAACTGGTAGGGCAGCAGCTGTTGGCCCAACAGCCTTGCCAGGAGTGCATTATTTTTCACCACAAATGGATCAGTTGCAGGGAGTATTCGCTTCCTCTGCAACATTTCTGGCACAGAGGCCTGACGCTGGAACACTGGTGATTCAACCGACAAGGGTGATGAGGAAGTGGTTGCCGACGAGGTCTGCAGTCCTCTACCAGCCTGGCATGCAGAGGACTTTGAAGTCGAATGGGACTGAGGAGCAGGTTGGATAGGGACAGGACTCGGACGACTAGGAAAAAGAGGAGTGGCCTGTTGGTGCTGCTTTTACTCCACCCATCTTATTGTAATTTTTTACAACTTCAAACTCCCGTTTGAGCTTGTTGCGCAGATGGCTTAGCAGCCCTGAAGTGCCGTACCCGGTGCCCGATTTGCCTCTGCTCACCACACAACAGACTGCCCTGGATTCATCCTCTTCCACATCAATAAAATACTTCCATGCAGGGGAAGTGCGTTCACGTCCAGCAGTGGTGCAACCTGTTCTAGCACCTTGATGCTCGGCATTGGACTGATGGCGGGTACTGACAGATGGGGAAGCAGTCTGCTGGCCAACCGTCTGCTCTGTTTGTACAAGCTGCTCACACCTGCTACTGCCTAAATGAACAGGTGGCAAATACGTTTTATCACCCACTTCATCATAATCATCATTCAAAATATCATCCAGTGCAATAAGTGAGTCTTCTGGACCCTCCACCTGGCCACAAAAAAACCCTGTAGTTGAGTGGTGTTGGTGATGTTGACTGGTGACACTGGATGACGAAAACACAGTGGCAATTTCTGTCACCACAGAACCCACCACTTCTTGGGAGCTTGGTCCCATGGTCTCCTCCAATGCCTCATGCCAAACATTCTGCACATCTCTCTCAGTCTCAGCGATGGTGTGCTGTACTTCTGGAGCGGTCTCAGCGGAGTACTGTGAGGAAACAAGCTTGTCATCGTCAACAGAAGCAGCTGCGGTCGGGATCTGGTCATGAGGAACCTGGTGGCCACTGCTGGCGCTGCTGCAACTCGCTTTAAGTTCCTCCAAATGGGTAGAGGGTTCTTCTGAATCCTGATCTAAATACTCCACAACTGTCTTCACCTCCTACTCTGACAGAATTTTCCTGCTTGCTGAGCCTGCTGCGAACACAGGGAAGACATTTCTGACCAGGGGGGAACTCTTCCTGCTGCTTCTGCCACCCTCACCCTGATCACATACTTGACGTGAACGTCCATGACTCTATGTCCTTGCAGGAGTGGCAGGAATTTTCTGCTGCCCTCGCGCTATTTTTTGGGGGCCACAAACTTTATTGGGGAAGGGGTACGTAGTACGTACGAGCAGAACAGATCACAAAATAAGGGGGTGAAATAAAGAAAATAAATCCAAAACACAAAATAAAGAAAACAAAAAAAAATTCAATACACTCACTCAACTAATCAATCACTAATCAAACAAATCACTAATCAAACAGCTAACTCACTCTCACTCTGTCAAACACTAAGCCTGCGGCTAGTGGTGCTCAAATACCCCTTTTCAAAATTCGAGTTAGGTCGAATTCGAATAGTAAATTATTCGAGATCAGTCGAATATTCGAGTCGAATAATTTTTACTATTCGATTCGACCTCGGAATTCGAGCTCACTATTCGAGTCGGTATTCGAGCTCATTATTCGAGCTGACTATTCGAAATGGCCTTAAATAGCTTCCAACACTTGTTTTGAGGGTAAATGATGCAAGAAACCTCTTTTTTTCCAAGTAACAACAGCAAGTGATTATGTGGGGATGTTCCTTTAAAAAAAAAAAGTTGAAAAGAGAAGTTGTGTCCAGAAATTTGTTCAGTACTGTATATACTTCTTCTTCTTCTTCTTTATCTTCTATGTCTTCTTCTTCTTCTTCTTCTATATCTTCTTCTTCTATATCTTCTTCTTCTATATCTTCTTCTATATCTTCTTCTTCTTTTATATTGTCGTCTTCTTCTTCTTCTTCTTCATCTTCTTCATCATCATCTTCTTCTTCTTCATCTTCTTTTTCTTCATCTTCTTCATCTTCTTCTTCATCTTCTTCTTCATCTTCTTCATCTTCTTCTTCATCTTCTTCATCTTCTTCATCTTCTTCTTTTCCTTCTTCTTCATCTTCTTCATCTTCATCTTCTTCATCTTCTTCTTCTTCTTCTTCATCTTCTTCTTCTTCTTCATCTTCTTCATCTTCTTCATCTTCTTCTTCATCTTCTTCTTCTTCTTCATCATCATCTTCTTCTTCTTCATCTTCTTCATCTTCTTCATCTTCATCTTCTTCATCTTCTTCTTCTTCATCATCTTCATCTTCTTCTTCATCTTCTTCTTCTTCATCATCTTCATCTTCTTCGTCTTCATCTTCTTCATCTTCTTCATCTTCATCTTCTTCATCTTCTTCTTCTTCTTCTTCATCTTCTTCATCTTCTTCTTCATCTTCTTCTTCTTCTTCATCATCTTCTTCTTCTTCTTCATCTTCTTCATCTTCTTCATCTTCATCTTCTACATCTTCTTCATCTTCTTCTTCTTCATCATCTTCATCTTCTTCTTCTTCATCATCTTCATCTTCTTCTTCATCTTCTTCTTCTTCATCTTCTTCTTCTTCTTCATCATCTTCATCTTCTTCTTCTTCATCTTCTTCTTCTTCATCTTCTTCTTCTTCATCTTCTTTATCTTCATCTTCTTCATCTTCTTCATCTTCTTCTTCTTCATCTTCTTCTTCTTCATCTTCATCTTCTTCTCCTTCTTCTTCTTCTTCTTCTTCTTCTTCTTCATCTTCTTCTTCTTCATCTTCTTCTTCTTCATCTTCTTCATCTTCTTCTATATCGTCTTCTTCTTCACTTATTTCTCTTTTCAAATTTTTTTTTTTAAAGAAATGCAGCTATTTTTGAGCGTAACAAATAGCTGGTGGCGCACGCATGTTGGAAGCGCCATTGTATGTGCTCCCTGGCAGTGGAAACACACAGACAGCAGGAGGTAAATTCAGCAGCAGGAGGAGGAGGATGAGTGTGTGGCAGCAGGCAGTCAATGAGGCAGGCAGCGTGACATAATAGCCCTGGTACCTAGCGGTGATACCAGGGCTGTAAATAAACACAGCAGGCAGGAGGTCCCAGACAGCGGTCGTGCAGCCCACATTGTGTCCAATACACAACTGGGACAACACAGTTTTCAACCCGGGCACCTCAGAAAAATTAAACCTTTTTTTTTTTTTATGGTTTTGTAGTTTTGTTTTTACAACAAATTACACAGACAGATATAGCTATTTTTTGACGTAATAGCTGGTGGCAGAGTGGCAGCAGAAGGTAAATCTGTGTACCCTGGCGTTGGGAAACACAGACAGACAGCAGCATCAACAGGAGGAATGGAGGAGTAGTGTGAGTGTGGCAGCAGGCAGGCAGCGTGACATAATAGCCCTGGTACCTAGCGGTGATACCAGGGCTGTAAATAAACACAGCAGGCAGGAGGTCCCAGACAGCGGTCGTGTAGCCCACATTGTGTCCAATACACAACTGGGACAACACAGTTTTCAACCCGGGCACCTCAGAAAAATTAAACCTTTTTTTTTTTTTTTTTATGGTTTTGTAGTTTTGGTTTTACAACCAATTACACAGATATAGCTTTTTTTTGACGTAATAGCTGGTGGCAGAGTGGCAGCAGAAGGTAAATCTGTGTACCCTGGCGTTGGGAAACACAGACAGACAGCAGCATCAGCAGGAGGAATGGAGGAGTAGTGTGAGTGTGGCAGCAGGCAGGCAGCGTGACATAATAGCCCTGGTACCTAGCGGTGATACCAGGCCGTAAATGAACACAACAGGAGGTCCCAGACAGCGGTCGTGCAGCCCACATCGTGTCCAATACACAACTGGGACAACACAGTTTTCAACCCGAGCACCTCAGAAAAATTAAACCTTTTTTTTTTTTTATGGTTTTTTGGTTTTGTTTGTAAAACAAATTACACAGATATATAGCTATTGTTTGACGTAATAGCTGGTGGCAGAGTGGCAGCAGAAGGTAAATCTGTGTACCCTGGCAGTGGGAAACACAGACAGACAGCAGAAGGGCAGTACACAGCAGCCCACTGGGGTGGAAGGCTGGGGGAAGGCTTCCTCCAAGCGCTCAACAAGGGCCTGCTGCAAGCTCCTTATTTGTTGCGCTGGGTCTCCTCCTGCAGGCGGCAGGAACTGGCTCAACTTCCCCTTGAGGCGTGGGTCCAACATCATGCTGATCCAGATGTCCTCCCTCTGCTTCATCTGGATCACCCTGGGGTCTCTGCGCAGGCACGTCAGCATGTGCGCTGCCATTGGGAAGAGGCGGGCCACGTCTGCTGGCACATCGACGGCAGTGCTGCTTTCCTCATCCTCCTCCTCTGCCTCCTCAGCCTCATCCTCTCTCCACCCCCGCACCAACTCAGCTGCACTGTGCTGATCCCCCTCATCAGCAGCAAGGTCAGGGACCTCCACCAAGTCCTCCTCCTCCTCCCCCTCAGAGGTGGACTGTGCAGCTGCTTGCCGCTCCTGCTGGTCCAAGGCTGCCGCTCCCTGTTCCAGCAAAGCATCGAGGGCCCTGTTCAGCAGACAAACCAGGGGCACCCACTCGCAGACCATAGCATGGTCCCTGCTCACCATGTTAGTGGCCTGCAGAAAGGGAGCCAGCACTAAGCACACCTGCTGCATGTGCCTCCAGTCATCATCGGGGACGATGGACGGGATGTTGCTGGTCTTGTCCCTTCTCTGAGTGGCGGAAACAGTGGCCAGGGCAAGGTACTGTTTGACAGCGCGCTTCTGTTCAACCAGACGCTCCAACATCGCCAGGGTGGAGTTCCAGCGAGTCGGAACGTCAAGGATCAGCTGATGGCGTGGCAGATCCAGCTCCTTTTGCACGTCTTCCAGGCTCGCACAGGCTGCAGCCGAGCGCCGGAAGTGACGCACAACGTTCCTTGCCGTTTCCAGCAGTTCGCCCATCCCCTGGTAGGTGCGCAAGAACTTCTGCACCACCAGGTTCAGCACGTGGGCAAGACAGGGGATGTGGGTCAGGTTTCCCCTGTCTATTGCGGCAACCAGATTGGCCCCATTGTCGGCCACCACTTCTCCGACTCTGAGGCCTCTTGGGGTCAGCCAAATCCTCTCCTGCTCCTGGAGTTTGGCCAACACATGGGTTGCCGTCAGCTTGGTCTTCCCAAGGCTGACCAAGTGCAGCAGCGCTTGGCAGTGGCGGGCCTTCACGCTGCTGCTGAGGCGGGGGGTTTGGCCAGGTGTGCCGGAGGATGGCAGAGGATCGGAGGAACCTGCTGCAGTTCCCCTGACCCTGCGGGGTGGCACCACCCACTGTGTTGCTGCTGCTGCTGTGCCCGCTGCTGCTCTCCCATCCTCACCCCCTTCCACCAAGCTGACCCAGTGGACAGTGAAGGACAGGTAGCGGCCTGTCCCGAAGCGGCTGCTCCAGGAGTCCATGGTGACGTGGACCCTTTCACCAACCGCGTGCTCCAGCCCTCGCTCCACATTGGCCATCACAAAGCGGTGCAGTGCAGGAATGGCCTTGCGGAAGAAAAAGTGTCTGCTGGGGAGCTGCCAGTCTGGGGCTGCGCAAGCAAGCAGCGCACGAATGTCGCTCCCCTCCTGCACGAGCGTGTACGGCAGGAGTTGTGAGCACATGGCCCATGCCAGCAAGCCGTTCAGCTGCCGCACGCGACGGCTGCTGGGAGGCAGAGCCCTAACCACCCCCTGGAAGGACTCGCTCAAAAGGCTCTGGCGTGGCCTTTTGCTGGCACGGGAATCAGCAGACACAGCGGAGGAGGCCACTGAGGACTGGCTGCCAGAACAGGCCTCAGTGTCGGCGGCAGGAGTTGCAGAGGGGGGAGGAGCAGTGCGTTTCCGCACTCCTGCTGGTGCTGCTGGAGGAGCAGGAGGGCGGGTGGCTGCTGTTGCTGCTGCTGCTGAAGGCTGTGCAGTGATGGGTGTGGTGCCACTGCCAGCACCAGATGCCTTCAGCCTCTGGAACTCCTGATGCTGGTGGAAATGTTTCGCAGCAAGGTGGTTGATGAGCGAGCTGGTGCAGAACTTTAAGGGGTCTGCACCTCTGCTCAACTTCCGCTGACAGTGGTTGCAAGTGGCGTACTTGCTGTACACTGTGGGCATGGTGAAAAAGCGCCAGATTGGTGACAGAAACATCCCCCTACGGCATGGAAGCGCTGCTGCCTGTCTCCCTGTGGTGGTTGGGGGGGGGGCTTGGGGGGCTTGGGTGCGGCTGGTGGTGGTACTGGCAGATGCTGCTGCTGCTGCTGCTGAGCCTGAGACACCAGCAGGCTGTGGGACCTGCCTACTGCTGCTGCCAATGCTTGCAATGATGCGCCTCCTTGCAAGGCCCACAAGAGCATCCTCCTCCTCCTCAGAGCTGCTGAGGACGACATCCCCTGGAGGTGGTGGCACCCAGTCTCTGTCTGTCACCGGGTCATCATCATCCTCCCCCTCCTGAAACATGTCCTGCTGGGATGAGGACCCCCCAAACTCCTCTCCTGATGCATGGATGGGCTGCTTGACTGTCGCCACAGTCTTGCTGTCCAATCCCTCATCCCCCAAAGTGCCCATCAGCATCTCCTCCTCAAAATCGCCAACAACAGCAGACAATACCCTGATGGTGCGTGGGGTAAAAATACTGCTGAGTGACAGGTCGCCAACTTGTGACGGTGAACTGGCCTCCTCCCCAGACCCTGCTGGGCGGCTGCTGCGAACAGGGGTGGTGGTGGTGGTGGTGGTGAGGGTGGAGGCCTTGGATGCAGAGCTGATGGCGGGCTGCTCATCCTCCGTCATGAGTTGCACCACAGTGTCTGCATGCTTTTCCTCAATGGGACGTTTCCGACCCGGCTGGAGGAAAATCGGAGCAGGTGCTACACGCTGCTGCTGCTGTGTCTCTGCAGCGTGAGTTGCAGATGCTCCTGCTGGGTGGCGCCCAAGGCGTCCACGGCCAGTGGCTATGGGAGGAATGTTAGCCACTGACGCTGCTGCTGCTGCTGCGGAACTGTGCATGGTGGCGCGGCCGCGGCCTGCCACAATGCTGCTCCCTCTCCTCCTGATTCCCTTGCTGCCCTTCCCCTTGCCCAAACCGCGCTGGCTGCCACTTCCAGACATCTTCGATGTTTTGGGCGTATAGACAAAAGTTTTTTAAAAGGGCGGGTGAAAAGTGGGGTACTTTAATGGAGTGGGTTGGTGGGTGAGGTGACTGAGTGAGTGTCCCTAGTACAGTAAGTAAGTAGTAACAGTCAGGAAGTACAACTAGCAGTTACAATAATCAGTAGTAATCACAAGTAAATTTAGTGTGTGTACACTACAGACAGTGAGTGCACGCACGCGCAAACACGCGCAGGAGCTAGCCTATGAACAGTGACTGAGTGAGTGTCCCTAGTACAGTAAGTAAGTAAGTAGTAACAGTCAGTACAACTAACTAATTACAATAAGCAATCAGTTATCAGAAGGAAATAGAGTGTGTGTAGTGTGTGTACACAGACAGTGAGTGCACACACGCAGGAGCTAGTAGCCTATGAACAGTGACTGAGTGTCCTAGACTCCTAGTACAGTAAGTAGTAACAGTAAGTACAACTAACTAATTACAATAATCAATCAGTTATCAGAAGGAAATAGAGTGTGTGTAGTGTGTACACAGACAGTGAGTGCACACACGCAGGAGCTAGTAGCCTATGAACAGTGACTGAGTGTCCTAGACTCCTAGTACAGTAAGTAGTAACAGTAAGTACAACTAACTAATTACAATAATCAATCAGTTATCAGAAGGAAATAGAGTGTGTGTAGTGTGTACACAGAAAGTGAGTGCACACACGCAGGAGCAGCTAGTAGCCTATGAACAGTGACAGTGAGTGTCCTAGTACAGTTACAGTATATAACTACAATACTAATACAATCAGTAGTAAAGGACAGCAGAAATACTGGTATAGAATAGAGAGAAATAAACAGAGGACAGGAGGACAGCTGCCCACACAGGCAAGGCCCTGAGGCCTAAAGCTGTAAGCCTGCAGCAGCTGGCCTGTCTCTATGTAACACAAAAGCTACTAACTAAAATACAATGTCTAACTAACTAACAACAATATAGGTGTGTATAGGAGGTGTATGTGAGCAAAAACGCTAGGTAAATGACCACAATAAAGCTCTTGCTAAGCCAAAGCACAAAGGAGCAACTCTCTCTCTATGCAAGTCTCAGGCAAGGACGGAGAAACGTAACATGGCGGCCGCTATTTATAGGGTAGGGGCTGGCCAGGGTCCCCCTCTGTGATTGGCTGCCGTCAGAGGGCCTGGGAGCCCTCTGATTGGCTCTAAGGACATCAATCTGGGCTATGACGCTATTCTATGCTAAGGTAGGATTGGTTGGTTCTCATTAAGACTCTTATTGGTGCAGAAATTCTGTTTTCCAGGCAGAAATACACTTAGAAGCTTCTTCCTTGTGATTGGCTAACGTAAATTTGCATTCCAGCGGAATTCCACATTTTTCCACGGAATTCCGCATTACCGCTATAGCAATTCCTTTCCGACCGGCGGAATCGGAATCAGTCCAATTCCGGTCGGAATCGCGGAAATTCGAATTCCGCTGAATCCAGCGCCCATCCCTAGCCACCAACAGCTTTAGACATTTCATAATTGTCATATCTATGTGCCAGGGACATCTAAAGACTTTTTTCGGCATAATTACTTCTGCCTGTCAACTTTCTTTTTGGACGTTGCATAACAACCGCATCTATGACGTCTAAAGGTGTTTGCCACCAAAACTGCTGAATTTGCGAATTTTGTTTTTCATTGTCTTCTTTCATTTTTAGTTTTGAGCTTTTCTGTTTTCGTTTTCTGCTTTTCTGTTTTCATTTTCTGCTTTTCAATTTTTGGAATAAAAGTACCATTGCCTATTAAATTCAGGAATGTTGTTCTACTAGGTCTTTATATGGTTTATTGCATTTGACTACACTCCACTGTATGAAGTTGGGGGTTAGCATACTCTTTTCAGTTGACTAGAGATATGCAAATAAGTTGATGCAAATGTATGCAAATAATGTTGAAAATCCATGTAGCTTAAAAACGGGCCAATCCCATCTTTCCAAGACTGGATTAGCTCATTAACAAGATGCATAGATTTTCATTATAACTACTATACTTCTGTATCAAATCTCGATTATTTGCTTTCAAACACAATCCCTACTTACTAATGTGGATTATGGAACATGTAGAGGTTTTTAAAACATTCATTAACCAGTATGCCAAAATAGCTGACACAGGCAAATAGCTGTGAAAAAAATAGCTGGCAGTCTAAAAGTAGCCATACACATCAGATTCGACCAACAGATAGATCCCTCTCTGATCGAATCTGGCTGCCTTTACTGCAAACAGATTGTGAATCGATTTCAGCATGAAACCGATCACAATCTGTGAAGCTGCCACCGTCCCCCCCCCCCCCCCCCCCTTTGCATACATTACCTGCTCCAGCCGGCGCGACTCCCCCGTTCCCTGCTGTCTTCTTCTCAGCGATGGTCTCGGGGTCCGGCTGGCTTCACTGAACTTTCTGCCGGGGGAAGTTTAAACAGTAGAGGGCGTTCTACTGTTTAAACTTTCTGCCGGGAAAGGAAGTTCAGTGAAGCCAAGCCAGCCGGACCCGGAGACCAGCGCCGAGAAGAAGACAGCGGAGACCGGGGGACTCGCGCCGGCCGGAGCAGGTAATCTATTGACGATAGCGTCGGTCGTCGGCCATTCGAACGCTGCTATCGACGCACTCCCGACCCGCACGCTATCGAGCAAAATCTTCCGCATGGACGGATCGATGAGAATCAACGGGAACAATTGATTTTGGATGGAAATCGATCGTTCTGTCAGCGTTTGCGCTACGATTTCACAGCAGATTCGATCAAGCAGATTTTGATCACAGTGATTGAATCTGCTGTATATCGGCAGGAAAATCGTTAGGTGTATGGGCCCCTTAAACTCCTTGGCGGTAACCCCGTGTGTGACACGGGGTAAGCCGCCGGAGGGTGCCGCTCAGGCCCTGCTGGGCCGATTTACATAATTATTTTTTTTCAAACACGCAGCTAGCACTTTGCTAGCTGCGTGTTTGGTCTGATCGCCGCCGCCGGTGTGCTGCTACCCGCCGCGGACACAGGCCCCCCCCCCCCGCATACCCCTTGCGCAGCCTGGCCAATCGCCGCCAGGCTGCGCTATGGGGTGGATCGGGACTCCATGTGACATCACGACGTCCATAACGTCACTCCGTTCATCGCCATGGCGACGGGGGAAGCCCTCAAGGAAATCCCGTTCAGAACGGGATTTCCTTATGGGCAAGCGGCGCCGGCGGCGATCGGAGGGGACGGGAGGAGGGGGGAAGCATGCAGCTAGCGCTAGGCTAGCTACATGCTAAAAAAAAAAAAAAAAGGTGAAAAAAACCCTCCCGCGGCTGCGCAGCCGCGGGAATTATACCACCAGGGGGGTTAAGGGTTATTAAACTATAAACATTTGATTAATATTGATTAACATGTTTTCAAACTGTAATGGGAATAGCTTGTCTATGTGTTTCTAAGTCGTGCTGTATATCTTTCCCTGCTTATCTGTTCCTTTCACGTTATAAAGATCCTTTCAAAATTCACTGATGGGTGTCAGACAAGTGAATTGATGAGGGTGGGGGGGGTGGCTCTCCCTCTTCCTCTCCCTCTTCCTCTCCCTCTTCCTCTCCATACATTTGTTATTCCTGTGTGTACTTTATTTATTTCACATATTACTGGTTTTACTAGCTTACATTGCAGCTGCTAGTTTTGTCTCTCTGTTTGAGCTGTCTAAATAAGATGCCCAGGCTTTCAGGGGTGGCTATCTGAGGAGAATAATGCACGGAAGCCCCATACACAAGCTCAACAAAGGTCTTTTATGCAGCACAATTATCAAGCAACTTCTGTTGTGAAACAAGTTGAACAACCAAAACAAAGTTGCTTGCTATTGTTCAAAGAACTGATACGACTGATAAGCCTTCAATCCAACTGTTGTCTTATCAGTCTTATCAGTTCTTTGAACAATAGCAAGCACATTTTTTGGTTGTTAGACTTGTTTCACAACTAAAGTTGTTTAATAATTGGGATACATTAAAGACCGCCATTGAGTGTGTGTATGGGGCTTGAGGTGCAGAGCTAGCAGTAGGAAATGTATTTCTTACAGTATGTGCAGCATAAGTAAACACTCTCAGCTAATAGTGTGTGAAACCTGATACCAAGGCAGGATTTTTATACACAAGATTTTTCTGTAAAAACATACTCTATTCTTCTTAGAGATGCAGAGACCAGCAGTGGCTGTATTGTCACGTTTCTCATGAATCACAAACTCCCCTCTGCTGATGAATTCTTCCAATGCAGCTAAAGCCTACACACAATGAAGTATAGGTTTTGGTTCTGATTAACATGAAAAGTAGAAAGATGCTTACACAGCTACTTAGACATTATTTGTACATTGTAATTTTAGAACACTTGGTTATTGATAGTTGTCCTTTAATCAGGTTTGTTTGTATATGATTTTTCCTTTTAATAATCTCAAATATGAACACAATGGATTGACTATGACAAGTTCAAGTACGTCCTGACCCAACTAAAGTACCCCTGTGCCCACCTCAACTACCTTCTAAGGTATGTGTAGCATGAGAACTGAATAGCCAACTATTCATATAATTTACACAGTGTTAAATTCCCTCTCAGACCCCTACTGTTTAATTCCTTCACAAATCATTTTACAGTATAGTATTATAAATAAAACGCAAATGAAGATTATTAATAGAAGGCTTCTGTATTTGGTGTAGTGTAAATTAATTATTTATTAAATTAATCTATTTAATAGCTCCAGGCATCTTGCTGAAAATCAGATCATATTATGAGAATGGTAATGAATTCCTGTGGTGTAAATTAGTCATCAATACAAATAAATTTAAATACAATTTGATGCATTACAGCAATAAAATGTAAGCTGTATTTTGCAAGAATCTTGCTAATAAAAGAGAAAGCTTTGTTTAATCCCTTCACAAAATATTTTATAAAACTGCAAATAAGTCACTTGATCATTTTTAGTTATGCTTATGCAGCTTAATTACATGTGTGGGTTTTCAGGTGGGCCTCTGATCGATACCTCAGATAGGAATCAGATAAGGTCTTGTGGCCTGGCAATAGATACAAAGAGTTGTATAAAACAAGTCTTTAACTTTCTGCAATAAAAAACAGTAGTGTGTGTAAGGGCCCTTTTCCACTATGAAATGCAATCGCGTTTCAATTTCCACCATGCGATTGCGATTGCGATTGAGCTACTATACTCATTATAGTCCAGCTCAATCGCATACAAAACGCGGCAGGACAACGATTGCGATTTTACCAAAATCGCATCGCAATCGGATCGCACTAATGGAAATTGCTGCTGCAGTTTCCATTAGTTTAATGTACCTTGCGATTTGCGATTAGAAGCAAATCGCAAATCGCAGGCTAGTGGAAAAAGGCCCTAAAAGATATCTGAAGTAAAAATACTGTATATACAGTCCTAATCCTACGGGGGCACTTGCACAGTGCCAGCAAGACCAGATGCAGGGTTGCAGAGCTCCGTGCCTTAACAGACATTTTAAAGCCCTCCAGATTGCGCTAGCTCAGAGATCAGTGTAGTGGTATCGTATGGGACATGAGGAGAAAAAAATGGAAGGACAATGTTACTTTAAACTGCATTTTGCTGGAGCTTTTCTACCAACGCCAACAAGACTAGGCCTCAAAGATGGCCACTGCTTCCTGCAAGTTGAACATGAGCTCAGCTCACCCACAGTAGATATGCCGCAGGCCACCAATACTTACAAGTTAAGGAAGCGAGCCAGTCATTGCTCTCTATTGAACTTGACCCACAAAATGCTGTGTAAGGAGCTGGACACTGCTATCACCTGCATCAACTTGCAAATATGTTACCTGGGAAATCGGGTCCACGAGATAGAGCAGCATCTGGACAGTTTTGCAGACTCACTTGGAGATGGCAAGGAAATCCTTGGATGCTCATGACCAGAGGCTGGAACAACTAGAGGTTCAACTCGAAGACTTGAAGAACAGGGCCTGTAGGTTAAATCTGCATCTTTCACTGACCTGCGTTGTGTGGCAACTAACCTCTTGCCAGCCATTCTCCCACAACTGGATCAATCCCTCCTATGCCTGGATAGAATCCATTGAGCCTTCTTGGAGAGCCCTCATAACTCTGATCTGCCATGGGACGTGGCCCTCAAGTTCCATTACTTTGAGGCCAAGGAACAAGCCATGGCAGTCGTAAGGAACACTGACCACCTGCCGGGAGTCCCATCCACCTCTTCCCTGACCTGTGGCTTATGACACTGCAACAAAGATTGGTACTGTGCCGGATAGCACAGGCACTGCTTACTGAATCTGTAAGATATCAGTGGGATTTTCCCTGTTCGTTAAAGGGGAACTGAAGAGAAAGGTATATGGAGGCTGTCCTGTTTATTTCCTTTTAAGCAATACCAGTTACCTGGCAGCCCTGCTGATCCTCTGCCTCTAATACTATTAACCATAGCCCCTGAACAAGCATTCAGCAGATCAGGTGCTTCAGTAGTTCAGACTTTAAAGTCTGATCTGACAAGACTAGCTGCATGCTTGTTTCTGGTTTTATTCAGATACTACTGCAGAGAAATAGACCAGCAGGGCTGCCAGGCAACTGGTATTGATTAAAAGGAAATAAACATAACAGCCTCCATATAGCTCTCTCTTCAGTTCCCCTTTAAACTTTACTTTATAGATCACCTTAGTGGAGGAGGGCAGACAATTGTGTCTCTACTACACAATCAGTGGAAGGGCCTGACTGCAACGACTGGAGTGGATTTGGCACATCGCTAACAGAAGATCAGGATTTCAAAAATGCCACTGGGTCCCCTGCAGCATCTCAAAATGCTTATAGGCATGTTTGTTCCCCTGTTCCTTCCGTTATTTTTGGCATATAGGTTGAACCCCTGTGACCGCACCTCTGTAGTAGAGTTTCACACTATTAGTGTTGGGCGAACAGTGTTCGCCACTGTTCGGGTTCTGCAGAACATCACCCTGTTCGGGTGATGTTCGGTTCGGCCGAACACCTAATGGTGTTCGGCCAAACTGTTCGGCCATATGGCCGAACTAAGAGCGCATGGCCGAACGTTACCCGAACGTTCGGCTAGCGCTGTGATTGGCCGAACGGGTCACGTGTAGTGTTGGGCGAACATCTAGATGTTCGGGTTCGGGCCGAACATGGCCGAACTCCGAACATAATGGAAGTCAATGGGGACCCGAACTTTCGTGCTTTGTACAGCCTCCTTATATGCTACATACCCCAAATTTACAGGGTATGTGCACCTTGGGAGTGGGTACAAGAGGAAAAAAAAATTAGCAAAAAGAGCTTATAGTTTTTGAGAAAATCAATTTTAAAGTTTCAAAGGGAAAACTGTCTTTTAAATGCGGGAAATGTCTGTTTTCTTTGCACAGGTAACATGCTTTTTGTCGGCATGCAGTCATAAATGTAATACATATAAGAGGTTCCAGGAAAAGGGACCGGTAATGCTAACCCAGCAGCAGCACACGTGATGGAACAGGAGGAGGGTGGCGCAGGAGGAGAAGGCCACGCTTTGAGACACAACAACCCAGGCCTTGCATGAGGACAAGAAGCGTGCGGATAGCAATTTGCATTTTGTCGCCATGCAGTCATAAATGTAATACAGATGAGAGGCTCAATAAACAGGGACCGGAAACGCTAACCCATCACAGATGTTCATTGTTCATGTTACTTGGTTGGGGTCCGGGAGTGTTGCGTAGTCGTTTCCAATCCAGGATTGATTCATTTTAATTTGAGTCAGACGGTCTGCATTTTCTGTGGAGAGGCGGATACGCCGCCGATCTGTGACGATGCCTCCGGCAGCACTGAAACAGCGTTCCGACATAACGCTGGCTGCCGGGCAAGCCAGCACCTCTATTGCGTACATTGCCAGTTTGTGCCAGGTGTCTAGCTTCAATACCCAATAGTTGAAGGGTGCAGATGGATTGTTCAACACAGCTATGCCATCTGACATGTAGTCCTTGACCATCTTCTCCAGGCGATCGGTGTTGGAGGTGGATCTGCACGCTTGCTGTTCTGTGTGCTGCTGCATGGGTGTCAGAAAATTTTCCCACTCCAAGGACACTGCCGATATCATTCCCTTTTGGGCACTAGCTGCGGCTTGTGTTGTTTGCTGCCTTCCTGGTCGTCCTGGGTTTGCGGAAGTCAGTCTGTCGGCGTACAACTGGCTAGAGGAGGGGGAGGATGTCAATCTCCTCTCTAAAGTCTCCACAAGGGCCTGCTGGTATTCTTCCATTTTGACCTGTCTGGCTCTTTCTTCAAGCAGTTTTGGAACATTGTGTTTGTACCGTGGATCCAGAAGGGTATAAACCCAGTAATTGGTGTTGTCCAGAATGCGCACAATGCGTGGGTCGCGTTCAATGCAGTCCTAGGCCGAAGAGGTCATAGCCTAGGGTCACAAAACCTGTTTATTTGGGCAATTTCAATGGTGGCAAGTCTGACGTACATAAATCGCAGCAATGGCCGTTAGCAACGTCTGAATCTCACAAAATGTCTCATGCAGGTAGAAGACATATTGTTAGACTTGGGCTCCAAAGATGGGTTCCCTACATCTCTGCAAACCAGAGTTACAGGGCTCCAAATTTGGTAAAATCCCCCATAGGCTTTCATTGGGCCTCCTATTTACAGTTCCAAAATCTCACATCTTTTCAAAGGGCAATTACTCAGCAGTGGCAAATTTTCTAGCATTGTAGGGACTCTTAGGGGGAACATGACTGGTGAGTTTCGGGCCCCTAGGCCAAAGAGGTCATAGCCTAGGGTCACAAAAACCTGTTTATTTGGGCTATTTCAATGGTAGTGATGGTGACGTACATAAATCGCAGCGATAGCCGTTAGCAAAGTCTGAATCTCACGAAATGTCTCATGCAGGTAGAAGACATATTGTTAGACTTGGATTCCAAAGATGGGGTCCCTACATCTCTGCAAACCAGAGTTACAGGGGTCCAAAATTGGTAAAATCCCCCATAGGATTTCATTGCCTCCCTATTTCACTTTCCAAAATCTCACATCTTTTCAAAGGGCAATGGCTCAGCAGTACCAAATTTTCTAGCATTGTAGGGACCCTTAGGGGGAACATGACTGGTGAGTTTCGGGCCCCTAGGCCGAAGAGGTCATAGCCTAGGGTCACAAAAACCTGTTTATTTGGGCTATTTCAATGGTAGTGATGGTGGCGTACATAAATCTCAGCAATGGCCGTTAGCAAAGTCTGAATCTCACGAAATGTCTCATGCAGGTAGAAGACATATTGTTAGACTTGGATTCCAAAGATGGGGTCCCTACATCTCTGCAAACCAGAGTTACAGGGGTCCAAAATTGGTAAAATCCCCCATAGGATTTCATTGCCTCCCTATTTCACTTTCCAAAATCTCACATCTTTTCAAAGGGCAATGGCTCAGCAGTACCAAATTTTCTAGCATTGTAGGGACCCTTAGGGGGAACATGACTGGTGAGTTTCGGGCCCCTAGGCCGAAGAGGTCATAGCCTAGGGTTACAAAAACCTGTTTATTTGGGCTATTTCAATGGTAGTGATGGTGACGTACATAAATCGCAGCAATGGCCGTTAGCAAAGTCTGAATCTCACGAAATGTCTCATGCAGGTAGAAGACATATTGTTAGACTTGGATTCCAAAGATGGGGTCCCTACATCTCTGCAAACCAGAGTTACAGGGGTCCAAAATTGGTAAAATCCCCCATAGGATTTCATTGCCTCCCTATTTCACTTTCCAAAATCTCACATCTTTTCAAAGGGCAATGGCTCAGCAGTACCAAATTTTCTAGCACTGTAGGGACCCTTAGGGGGAACATGACTGGTGAGTTTCGGGCCCCTAGGCCGAAGAGGTCATAGCCTAGGGTCACAAAAACCTGTTTATTTGGGCTATTTCAATGGTAGTGATGGTGACGTACATAAATCGCAGCAATGGCCGTTAGCAAAGTCTGAATCTCACGAAATGTCTCATGCAGGTAGAAGACATATTGTTAGACTTGGATTCCAAAGATGGGGTCCCTACATCTCTGCAAACCAGAGTTACAGGGGTCCAAAATTGGTAAAATCCCCCATAGGATTTCATTGCCTCCCTATTTCACTTTCCAAAATCTCACATCTTTTCAAAGGGCAATGGCTCAGCAGTACCAAATTTTCTAGCACTGTAGGGACCCTTAGGGGGAACATGACTGGTGAGTTTCGGGCCCCTAGGCCGAAGAGGTCATAGCCTAGGGTCACAAAAACCTGTTTATTTGGGCTATTTCAATGGTAGTGATGGTGGCGTACATAAATCGCAGCAATGGCCGTTAGCAACGTCTGAATCTCACGAAATGTCTCATGCAGGTAGAAGACATATTGTTAGACTTGGATTCTAAAGCTGGGGTCCCTACATCTCTGCAAACCAGAGTTACAGGGGTCCAAAATTGTTAAAATCCCCCATAGGATTTCATTGCCTCCCTATTTTACTTTCCAAAATCTCACATCTTTTCAAAGGGCAATGGCTCAGCAGTACCAAATTTTCTAGCATTGTAGGGACCCTTAGGGGGATCATGACTGGTGAGTTTTGCCACTGCTGAGCCATTGCCCTTTGAAATGGTGTGAGATTTTGGAACGATAAATAGGAGGCCCAATGAAAGCCTATGGGGGATTTTACCAATTTTGGACCCCTGTAACTCTGGTTTGCAGAGATGTAGGGACCCCATCTTTGGAATCCAAGTCTAACAATATGTCTTCTACCTGCATGAGACATTTCGTGAGATTCAGACGTTGCTAACGGCCATTGCTGCGATTTATGTACGTCAGACTCGCCACCATTAAAATTGCCCAAATAAACAGGTTTTGTGAACCTAGGCTATGACCTCTTCGGCCTAGGACTGCATTAAACGCGACCCACACATTGTGCGCATTCTGGACAACACCAATTACTGGGTTTATACCCTTCTGGATCCACGGTACAAACACAATGTTCCAAAACTGCTTGAAGAAAGAGCCAGACAGGTCAAAATGGAAGAATACCAGCAGGCCCTTGTGGAGACTTTAGAGAGGAGATTGACATCCTCCCCCTCCTCTAGCCAGTTGTACGCCGACAGACTGACTTCCGCAAACCCAGGACGACCAGGAGGGCAGCAAACAACACAAGCCGCAGCTAGTGCCCAAAAGGGAATGGTATCGGCAGTGTCCTTGGAGTGGGAAAATTTTCTGACACCCATGCAGCAGCACACAGAACAGCAAGCGTGCAGATCCACCTCCAACACCGATCGCCTGGAGAAGATGGTCAAGGACTACATGTCAGATGGCGTAGCTGTGTTGAACAATCCATCTGCACCCTTCAACTATTGGGTATCGAAGCTAGACACCTGGCACAAACTGGCAATGTATGCAATAGAGGTGCTGGCTTGCCCGCCAGCCAGCGTTATGTCGGAACGCTGTTTCAGTGCTGCCGGAGGCATCGTCACAGATCGGCGGCGTATCCGCCTCTCCACAGAAAATGCAGACCGTCTGACTCAAATTAAAATGAATCAATCCTGGATTGGAAATGACTAAGCAACACTCACGGACCCCAACCAAGTAACATGAACAATGAACATCTGTGATGGGTTAGCGTTTCCTGTCCCTGTTTATTGAACCTCTCATCTGTATTACATTTATGACTGCATGGCGACAAAATGCAAATTGCTATCCGCACGCTTCTTGTCCTCATGCAAGGCCTGGGTTGTTGTGTCTCAAAGCGTGGCCTTCTCCTCCTGCGCCACCCTCCTCCTGTTCCATCACGTGTGCTGCTGCTGGGTTAGCGTTACCGGTCCCTTTTCCTGGAACCTCTTATATGTATTACATTTATGACTGCATGCCGACAAAAAGCATGTTACCTGTGCAAAGAAAACAGACATTTCCCACATTTAAAAGACAGTTTTCCCTTTGAAACTTTAAAATCGATTTTCTCAAAAACTATAAGCTCTTTTTGCTATTTTTTTCTCCTCTTGTACCCACTCCCAAGGTGCACATACCCTGTAAATTTGGGGTATGTAGCATGTAAGGAGGCTTTACAAAGCACAAAAGTTCGGGTCCCCATTGACTTCCATTATGTTCGGAGTTCGGGTCGAACACCCGAACATCGCGGCCATGTTCGGCCTGTTCGGCCCGAACCCGAACATCTAGATGTTCGCCCAACACTACACACTATGTGGAGCCTCGCCTCACAATGCTAATTTGTCGCTACTTGTTTATCCATGTTATGTGGCATATTTTCTATCTTTAGCCTACTTCAAAATCAATGGTTAAGAAGATCACTCTTAATCCTTGTTCTGGCCCCTTTTAACTTGCATGTGGTTCGGCCTCATAATGTCAGTGACCCGTCATCTATTACCCATGGTACACAGGCATATTATCATTCCCCACTACGTACTTTGCTCTTCTGCAAGGCATTTAGGATAAAGTATTGTGCCCTGCACCATCATTACAGCACCTAGAGTGCCTTGGGTCTTAGAACAATGCGCTGTACAGAGACCTTAAACTTTCAATGTCAGTCGTATGATGGTGGAGGTTGATAATCCCCTGCACAGGTGATTTCCCCCAAAGTCAGATGCATGAGCCTCAGCACTATGCCTGCTTCTATCTGCTATGCTTGCCTTCAATGTGATGTCCTGTCACCACCAAACTTGCATTATTAGGACATATGCTGAGCTCCCTCGCTTGTTGACAGACTTGAAGACCTGTGTTATGAGCAGGGGTGAGCCTGGGGTGCCTGGCACCTGGGTGCAAGATTTCCTCTGGCGCCTATGGGAGTGGTTAAATTAACCGCGCCCAACCACATAACCACACCCATGTCCTGCCTAATCACACCCACACCTTCCACCTCTTTACGCATGCATATGATACCCCATTCCTACCCCTCTTCCATGGGCTTGCTCCTGGCTGGCTTTGGCTTCCTGCGAGTCTGCTAGTCTCTGGACTGACTCAGGCTGAGAGGCTCTGCGAGTGCGACGCAGTCACACACTGCGTATTTATGGCTGCCTGCGGCCACCCTATTCTCGCTCGCTGACGTCGGCTTCTCCCCCCTGCCAAGCCCAAGGTGGGCTGCCTGTATCTTTCCCGTTGTGCCACGCAGCCTGCCAGTGTTGCCACCCTTTCACGTTATTTTTACTGACAAATACCTAAAAATTTACTGACAAAAGAATATTTTTACTGACAAAATTCTCCCACTAAATGCACATAAGAGACAGCTTTTCCCCATGTAAATGCACATAACAAGAGACCGCTTTTCACCAGTAAATGCACATAACAAGAGACCGCTTTTCACCAGTAAGTGCACATAACAAGAGACAGCTTTTCACCAGCAAATGCACAGAAGAGACAGCTTTTCACCAGCAAATGCACAGAAGAGACAGCTTTTCACCAGCAAATGCACAGAAGAGACAGCTTTTCACCAGCAAATGCACAGAAGAGACAGCTTTTTACCAGCAAATGCACAGAAGAGACAGCTTTTCACCAGCAAATGCACAGAAGACACAGCTTTTCACCAGCAAATGCACAGAAGAGACAGCTTTTCACCAGCAAATGCACATAATAAGAGACAGATTTTCACCAGTAAATGCACATAATGACAAACAGCTAGTGTCCCCAGAATATATAGCCAGGGATATATGTCCCCAGTATATGTAGGCAGGGGTATATGTCCCCAGTATATGTAGGCAGGGGTATATGTCCCCAGTATATGTAGGCAGGGGTATATGTCCCAGCATATGAAGGCAGGGGTATATGTGCCCAGCATATGTAGCCAGGGGGTATATGTGCCCAGCATATGTAGCCAGGGGGTATATGTGCCCAGCATATGTAGCCAGGGGGTATATGTGCCCAGCATATGTAGCCAGGGGGTATATGTGCCCAGCATATGTAGCCAGGGGGTATATGTGCCCAGAGTTCCATAGTGTTGGAGCAGCCCTTGAGAAGTCCTGGAGGCGTGCATGGGACTGGGTGATGCGGGGGCAGTCAGGCGAACTTCATTGGAGACGTGGAGTGAGCGGCTAGTTGTGTACCTCTGAGTAAGATCGGAAATGTAGGATGGACAGGCTTTGTGGACAGATTTGTAGGTCAGACACAGTATCTTGAATCTGATTCTGGACTGAATAGGAAGCCAGTGGAGGGATTCACGGAGGGGAGCCGCAGTGGTGAAGCAATGGTAGGAGTGGATAATTGTGGCTGCCGCATTCATGATGGACTGCAGCGAAGGGCATTGCAGTAGTCAAGGCAGGAAATTGAGGGCATGGATGAGGAGTTTGGTGGTGACAGAGGTCAGGAAAGGGCAGATCTTGCAGATGTTACAAAGGTGGAAGTTGCAGGACTTTGTGGGAAGTGAAGGAGAGTAGAGATGGCCCGAACCGTTCGCGGGCGAACCTCTAGCTGCTATGAGAGCGGCCATCTCCCCCCTGTACTTCTTCCGGGTCGTTATGACCCGGAGTAGTACGCCTGCGCTGGCCCGGCGGCGTGCGTCTTTGATCGCGCGCCTTTTGCCAGGCACTCGATGTGCATGAGCGTAACATCACTCATAACGTAACGCACATGCGCAGAAAGTGCCCGGCAACAGGCGCGCGATCTAGGACGCGCGCCGCTGGGCCAGCGCAGGCGTACTACTCCGGGTCATAGTGACCCGGAAGTAGTACAGGGGGAGATGTTCGGCCACGAACGGTTAGGGAACCGTTCGCGGACATCTCTAAAGGAGAGTGCGGAGTCCACAGGATAAAGTATTTATACTTTATCCTGTGTGACTTCCTTTAAATATCATAGCATGTACTGCTTTGTGTGCAGTGCTGCTCGGATACCACTTTTCACTATCTGGATCTAATTCGGATCTGGATACCCAGATATCCAATCCGGATCCGAATGGGATATCCGACCTCAGTATCCGTCCGGATTTAGATATCCGGATAGAAAACCGGAAGTGACCTGAAAATTGTTTAAAATGCTTCCAAAAGTCTCTTCAAATGGCCAAAATCCCTTTCGGAGGGGTCTCTCTCTCTCTTTCTCTTTCTCTCTCTTTCTCTCTCGGCCTGGATGCCTTCGAAAGGTATTTTGTCCATTGAAGGTGATTTTGGCTTCTGCTCGGATATCTGAACTAACTATCCGCCCGGATTTCAGATGGGAAATCCGGGTTTGCTCTGATAGTCTCTTTGGATTTTAAAAAATATCCGAATTGCTATTCAAAGTTTGGATAGTGGAGAAAGTTCAGATTATCTTGGTAGTTCGGATATCCGAAATCTTGCTGAGCACCACTATTTGTGCGTTTCCTTGTTTATACTAATATTCCCCTTTGAAGGTCTTGAGCTCAAACTACAGAGCAAAAAGATGGTGCCTGTGGTATTCTAATGTTTATATCTAATCACTGCATAGAACATGATATCTTGTGTAGTCTTGTTTAAGTTCAATGCACCGATAATTGTATATGTACTATCTACACACCAACTTGTATTAACTCCCAGCATATAGGTCTATGTCCAGGGCTATCCTTTACATATCACAGCATATAAAATTGTTTTGTGGGTACATTTGTGCCTACCTGGATCCCCTCTTGGGCTTCTGGGAACAAATCAAAGCACAGAAGATGTTGTCTGTTAAGCTCTAACTTGGGTTTACTTTAAAAAGGTCTTATAGAATTGTAGGGAGACAATGGGCTTAATTCACAAAGCCGTGATAACTCTTATCACGGTCGCGCTAGCGTTATAGCGCGTGTAATATTGTCGCGCTCAAACGAGAATTTGCACGGAAAATTGCAGCCATTTTCAAATGGCTGCAATTTTGCACGCAAAAACGTTACGCATGTTGTAGGGCGCGCAAAACGCTAACGCGACCGTGATAAGTTATCACAGCTTTGTGAATCAAGTCCAGTATGAGTTATCTAGATATCATAAATGCTTTTAAAACTTTTCAAAAATCTTATTTTCTTACCTCACAAACAAAACCAATAACGTTTAAAGTAATAACATTAATAAAGCAACTGCGAGACAATGCATTTGGGGAGTGTATTTTGCCAGCTCTGATCTACATTGTTCCCATGAAGGTGAAGCAGAGGGCCAGCCACAGATCCATCACCACGCATAAGTATTACCAGGGCCACCTTCAGAAATGTGTGGGCCCCATAGTGGGAAAACTTTCTGCCCCACCCTCACTCCCCTCTCCTGCCCCCCCCCCTCCAAAAAACAAAACAAAGCAATGTTTCCCCATAAAAGAAACATGATGTCAGATCTATATAAATACATAATAATAATAATAATAAGGTAGGACATTTAACTATGACTATGGTAAGGATTAGACTGTGAGCTCATCTGAGGACAGTAAGTGACATGACTATGCACTATGTAAAGTGCTGCAGGAGCTGCCAGTGCTATATAAATACATAATAATATGGTAGGACATTAAACTATGACAATGCTAGATAAATACTTATAATAATTAGGTTGACACACTAATGGAATTATTCTAGATATGGACATATCAAGAAACAATAAAGAAAATATAAGATTTAGAGAGGGAGAGCGGAACAGAACATTTGGACTGGGGCCCATATGCAATTAATGTACCTACAGACACTGAGGCCCTCGGGAAATTTTCCCCTTTGCCTGTATTGTAGCGCCCATGATGGCCACATTCACCATCATGCTTGGTCACAATCATATATCTTGTCTTCATTTTACTCTCAAGGTGAACTAAAACAGAAGAAATACATGATCATATGATCATGGCCAACCCATCAGGGACTTATGGATTAATCACTTGGTTAAATTGACAATGTTATTTTACATTCATTTTTATTGAAGAGAATGTTTGTTTGTAGAAAAAAAATTATTCTCTTTGTTTAATTATTGAGAGCCTTGGCACAGCTTAATCATGTGACTTTGGTATGCGACAACATTTTCTCTTACTTTATTTTTGGATGCTCTATGCTTCATTTATCTAAAGCTTTTTTTTTCTCTGAGCAGAAACACTTATAAGCTTATTAAATGTTATTGCACAGTGACTACAGGAGCAAAATAAAGCGATTCATATTAAAGTTTTATTTATTTTTTTGAGAACTGATTGTTTGCTGAAGACCCAAGACTGTGAGCGACAGAGCAGAAATATAAATGTTTCTTAGCAACAGAAGGGTCTCCATTTATAATTAACTCACTGTCTCCATCACAACAATGCTCCATAGAAATTGGACAAGATTAACCTAACTGGTCGAATTTCTCTTGAAATTAACATTTGTTCTCTGTTAAATGGATCAGTAGATTGAGCCAGAGTAAAAAGTAAAGCTTAGGGTGGGATGGATGGCTGTCCACTGAAGTGTGGTTTAGAAATTCATATTAAAGGAAATTACAATCAATTTGGTTCATTTTTTTTAAGATTATATATTTATGAACTGATTTTTCAAATTACTTATATCAAAACTGCTTTAATATTTAATTCAAAATACCGCTATGACACCCAGTGTAGAAATTAAACATTGAAAACTACAGCAGGGGCCGCATGCTTGAAAACACTATTAGTAAGACTGAAATAAAGTTCCATCTTGTTTATTTGGCTGGCAGTAAGAAGAGATGTTTATCATTCATGCTTTGCTCATTTATTACTCTGATCTTATAGCGCCAGGATGTAAACCGCGGTTCTTTCAGGATTTTGAGGTTTTGAGTTCCAGGTTGATGTTTATTTCCTATTTATCTACTAAAATGAAAAAAAAATGCATACTATAAGTAGTGTCCATAGTAAAAAAAAAAAAAAAAAAATCTATGACCATCAGTGGAATATAAATGAATAATAATACTAATAATAATAATAATTATAGTGATAATAACAATAGTAATATGAATGTGGCAAAAAATTATAATAATAATGTGGGAGAATAATAATTCCACTATGATGTTTAAAGAACTACTCAGTAAAGTGCCACTGGACTTGGTTTTAAATTGGGATGTGCATTAAAATTTGGAATGGCATTCTGAATGCTTTAGATCAGAACCTGAGTCTTAACATATGAGGACCACGGCAGGGGGGTTATCTAAACCTTCTTGCAACCTCTGCCTGCTACACTCTACAACACGTTCCAGCTCTACAATACTTGCTTTTTCCGGCTGTGAAGGAGGAAGCATCTTTCATGTCGCATTCCAGCTCTCTGATGCTTCCTCCTTTACAGCTGGAAGGAAGAAGTATTGTAGAGCAGGAATGCACAGCGGCCAGAGGCAGAGACAAGGGTGAGCTAACCCTGCTAGCCATGGTCTGCCACAGCCATGTAAAGATTCAAATATTTATCCAAAGCATTTGAAACACCATTCCAAATTAAAATTCTCGTCCCTAATTGAGAGCAACTACAGCCAGTGATTAGCTCAATGACGGGAAATTGGTCCAGCTTCCAGGACCATCGAGTACTGACAGAATAGCAGGCTGCGGTGACTGGATGGCCGTGCTGCCGCTCCCCCTCCTGATTGGCCACACCAAGCTGGCTCATGCTTAGGAAGCAAGTCATGTGGAACCAGATACTATTGCCTGAATCTGCAGCTCATCGTGGGACTCCTCTTCATCTTCAGCTGATGGTGAGTATCAGGACACCACGCCATGGGGACACAGAAGGGGGAACAGGCAGGAATAAAAGGAGACATAAGAGAAACAGGTGGAAGGAGGACACGGACAGGCAAGATGGGAACAGAAGAAACACAGGAGGCAGAGAAACCACAGGTGAGACCCTCTTTCTAAAATGCAATGAAAAACAAAAGGTTGCCTTATAAAAAGAAGGTATTTGCAATTACTTCAGGTTGGAGTGAGTATATGATGTCTCCCACAATGCATCACTGCTGAATATGCAAATCATTCCTTGTTGTCCCTGTAAGCTAGCCACACCTCCAGAACTGCTGGAATGCAATGATGTGTCAGCTAGTTAATTGTACAGAACCAGAATAATCCAACATGCATACAGACTGTTTTGAATTGGTTGATCCTCATTAGTTCATGGTATGGATTGATAGGGCTTTATGGGGTAGGGCCGGTTCTATACTTTTTGCCGCCTGAGGCAAACTTATGAAGATGCCGCCCCCCCCCCCCATAGGTAGTATAATTGTCCCAGTATAGGTAGCCTGGAGAGGGCATCAGGCAGGAAGGGGGGCAGCGGGCACATCGGTGGGGAGGGGGTTGGACCCCCTCCCACACCTGTGTCCCCCGTCTGCTTTCCCCTCCCAGCTATTACCACAGTGCATGAGTAGGCAGCTGGTGGGGAAGTGATGACTCACCTCCTTCCGCTTTCCAGCGTGCGCTCCACTGCTCATCATTTCCTACAATGCAGTCCACTTTACAGTAAACCACTGTGCCCGCTGCCCCCTGCCAGCTCTGCAACCACCCACCCACGGCCAGGTGGGTGCTGCCCCCCCACCTCTGCCGCCTGAGGAACCTGCCTCTCCCCGCCTCATGAGCGGTCCAGGGCTGGGTAGGACTTGAAAAACCCAGAGTTACAAACTACCCAGCAAGCTCATGGTGAACCAAAACTCATTGGAGTGTGTAAGGGGCTACAAAGGACCTAAAAGACCTCTGACTAAAATACTATGTTTGCTTTCTTAAAACAGAAAATTTAACAAAGAGTATTGGCCATGCACTCGCCATCTACTGAGAAACCCCTATTTCATCACTGGCAAGTGGCAACATTGCCAAAATTTAGTTTCCTCAATAAATAGATAAAATAAATAGTAAGGCAGTACTAACCTCAGAGGGCAGGAAAAATGTGTAATATAAGATTATTGCCATCTCCTCCACTTCCTTGCAAGAATTAATGGCACAGTAAGCACTGTGAGGAGGCAGGGAGGCACCTCTGAATCTGCATGTATGTGGTACCCTGTGAGATGTAGAGATGGCCCGAACCTCCAATTTTCGGTTTGCGAACTTCCGTAAAAGTTCGGTTCACGTGAACTTTCGCAAACCACAATAGACTTCAATGGGTCTAATACCTGGAGGGGGGCATGGCGGAGTGGGATAGATGCCAAAAGTCCCCAGGAAAAATCAGGATTTGACGCAAAGCAGCGGTTTAACGGCAGAAATCACATTGAATGCTAAATTGCAGGCCTAAAGTGCTTAAAACATCTTGCATGTGTAAAATCAATCAGGGAGTGTAATTAGAGTACTGCTTCACACCGACACACCAAACTCACTGTGTAATGCACCGCAAACAGCTGTTTGTGTAGTGACGGCCGTGCTGGACTGGTGCGCACCATGGTGAGAGTCCAGGCCGTGGCTGTTTTCAAGCCCATATGGTCGCTGGGCAGTCAAGCGGCCTGCAGGCAGAGATGCTGTGTGGGGAGCGACTTAGTCTTGGGGCAGGCAGTCACACGGCGTGCAGGCAGAGATGCTGTGCGTGGGGACTGACTTAGTCTTTGGGCAGGCCTGAGCGTGCTTTGCAGACCAGGCATCCGTGGACCGTTGGTAGGTGGGTGCACTGAAATGAACAACAGGTAGGTATATGCAGTGATGGGTATTACAATGTGCACCTGTCACACACAGACAGGTACCGGACAGGCACAGTGACACTGCGTGTGCTCACGTAGGTAGGTGGGTGCACTGAAGGGAAAAACAGGTAGTAGGTATATGTAGTGATGGGTATTATAATGTGCACCTGGCATAGTAGTAATTATACCACCAAGGGGCCAAAGGCCAGCTGCGACTGACTGACAGGGCTGTATATATGTAATGCAAGCGGGCCACAAAAAAAAAAAAAGATCACAAGAACAAGATTAGCTCTCAAAAGAGCTGTTGAGGGGTGCTTTTTTTTAGCAATAACAATCAGCCAGGAGCAAGCTAACAAGCCTACAAGAGCCTAACTAAGCTTTCCCTATGAGAGTCTGCAGCAACTATCCCTTCTCTATCTACTGCAGGCACACGAGTGAGTCCAATGCCTAATGCTGCCTGCCTTTTATAAGGGGGGGTGGGGCTCCAGGAGGGAGTGTAGCCTAATTGGCTACAATGTGCCTGCTGACTGTGATGTAGAGGGTCAAAGTTGACCCTCATGATGCACTATGGGGGTGAACTGAACTTCCGGAAAAGTTTGCGGTTCTCCGTGATCGCAAACCTTGGAAATTCGCCTGTAACCATTTGCCGGCGAACCGTTTGGGCCATCTCTAGGGAGATGGAAGGTAAAAGAGGAAGATACAATCTCATTTGCTGTAGAGTGATTGGAATGAGACAAAATTATGTTTTGTGTAGGCCTAGTCGGTGGGTTCTTCTTCAGGTGTGTAGTGAAATGCTTACTTCTTCTGAACTTGGAATGGGAAAAAAACTGTGATGGAGCCAGCAGAGTGACGTCATTGATAGAGGCGCAGAGGAGCGGGCGGCTAGCATCTAGCATGCCAGTGCATGCGTTGGTCTACATCTTGTGGCTGACAATAAATTTAGAGGCGACAAATGGTGAGAGGGAAGTACCCGGGGACTGAGCCCACGTAGCCAAATTGCTGTCATGCCTATTTTTGCCCAATCTGCTGACAAATACCCATATTTTATATGATTTTGGGATTTTTTTTAACTTTTATTTATTTTTAACGGAGTTGCACAATTGGAAGCGCTTCTTTCATTTGTTTGACCTGACATGAGGACCCATGCATGAGTATGATCCACGCATGAGAGCCAGAGGACCCAGATTAGGAAGAAAGGAGCAGCAGACTTTCCAGTGAAGCGACGGGGAAGGGGCATACTCCCAGGAAGCGCGACTTGGTCTGTGAGACCAGAAGATCTACTGAGTGATACCCCGAAAGGGGGGATTCATTGTGCACTATTCTGTGTTTTAAAAGCTTGTATCAAGTCAGACAGCGCAGACTTTGCTTAAAGAGAATCCGAGGTGGTATTTAATTATGTTACTGGGGCACAGAGGCTGGTTGTGCACACTAAGACCAGCCTCTGTTGCCCAATGGTGTGCCTCCATGTCCCCCCTGCGCGCCTATCAGCGGGAGGGAAGGGACACGGGCAGGTAGCGCCGATGCGGAGGAGGTGGGGGAGCGGCGCTGACAGACAGCGCTTAGGTAAACATTGTGCTGGCGACACGCTGCGAGTCGCCAGCACTGTGGGGGTATAGCGGCGCGCAGGGGGGACATGGAGGCACACCATGGGGCAACAGAGGCTGGTGTTAGTGTGCACAACCAGCCTCTGTGCCCCACTAACATAATAAAATCCCACCTCGGGTTTTCTTTAAGAATTTTTATTTTCTGTATATATGTACTTCATACAGCAATAGTATCTTGTCAGTGTAATGATCAGTGATGTATCTGATGATCAGAACGAGCTCTACCAGTACAATAGTCAGTATTTTATTCAAAGTGTGATCACACGTGATTGGGTGCACAGTAATATTCAAGAGCACTGGAGAGTGATAGCCCTGCGTGACAGGGGCTATCACTCACAAAGAGTGGTCGTACAGGCAAAGTCAGTAACAGATCGGTCAGTCAGAGGTACAGAATAGGAATAGGCAAGAATCGGAGTGAGTATTCCGGCAGTAGTCGGCAACAGATCAGATTGGCAAAGGTACAGAATCGTAAAGCTTAAAGCGGAATATAACCTTGCATTTCAACTTTGCTCTAAAACATTATTTACAGCATATTATATGCAACCAGCATTTTTTTTTTTTAGTAGACCAGCATTGGAAGGGTTAAACACAGAGGTTTAAAGTTCCGTGGAAAGATATGCAGAAGTTCAGATAGATACATTTAACTAAATAGAATGTAACAAGTGATAAATGTTACACACTCTTTGGCTGTCACATTCAACACTTAGATACATTTATGTAAACAAAATGTATCTATGTAAGCTTCGGATGCATCTGCAGTTCTCTCCAGGAACTTTAAAGCTCTGTGTAACCCAATGCTGGTCTAGTACAAAAAAAAAATGCTGGTTGCATATAATATACTGTAAATAATGTTTTAGAGCAAAGTTGAAATGCAGGGTTATATTCCGCTTTAAATCAGAGTGAGTGTTCAGGCAGTAGTCGGCAACAGATCAGATTGGCAGAGGTACAGAATCATTAGGCAGAGAGTAATCAGAGGTACAGGCAAAAGGTCATACACAGTAATAATAGTAATAATCAATACAATAATAATAATAATCCTAAGCGAATCCCCGGGGTCCTGCCGGTTCAAGCACACAAGGATCTGACTAAGGTCTGAGAGCTTTCGCTGCGAAGTTTCAGCAACAACAGACAACAAACTACTGATATCCCTGGGTTTAAATACAGATAGACAATTCCAAACCACCCGCCCAGCGCTGCCTGACCAATCAGCAGCGAGACCCAGTGAACTCATGTCAGCTGACCGACAGGTCAGCTGACCCGCCTCCTCAGCGCATAAAGGTCCTGCCGCTTAGCGCGCGCGTGTGCTGATCTGCACTGCTGCAATGCGGAGAGACCTGTTCTGCCAGGAGGAGCGAGGGATGCTCGTGAGGACGCGGCAAGAGCCTTAAAAACCAGAACAATTTTCACCTCTCAGCGCTGCGTCCATTCATCTGCAAATTACAGTATCAGTACTTATCAGACTGAAATGATCTATACATTGATTTTTTTCACCACCAATTAGGCTTTCTTTGGGTGGTACTTCTTTTGCTAAGAATTATTTTATTCTAAATGCATTTTAATGGAAATAATAAGAAACAATGGAAATAAAAATTATTTCTCAGTTTTCAGCCATTATAGTTTTAAAGTAATAAATGCTACCGTAGTTAAAACCCACACATTTTATTTGCCCATTTGTCCTGGTTATTGCAACGTTTAAAATATTTCCCTAGTACAATGTATTGCACCAATATTTTATTTGGAAATAAAGGTGCTTTTTTCTTCATTTTTGCGTCCATCACGAATTACAAGGCCATAATTTAAAAAGTAACAGAAATATACCCTCTTCACATACAATAAAAAACAACATAAATAGTTACTGTAATGATCTGCTCTGCTGTCTGCACAGGCAGACAGCTTTTTGACCATTTTTTAGGTCTGAGTGCTGCAGGTCTCTGGAAAAGAGACCTGTCTTCACTCTGTGAGTTTCAGAGCTGCTGTTCTGGTGAGGAATTTGCATCCACTTGTCATGCAAATTGCTTAGCTGCTTCCTTTGATGGCTTGCAGTATAAATACCATTTCCTCCCAGAATTCCCTGCTGGTCATGATGGTTTGTTCCTGCTAACTTGCCTGGAGTCTTAGCCCTCTGCTCATTGTAGGCTATTATTGCTAGCTTAGAGTAGTTACCCTTTGGGAGTGCTCCTTGCATTCCTATTTAGTGCAGTCAGGTTGTGTTATATTAGTACTGCCTATTCTGTCTTGTCTTGTCCTTGCGATTGCACTGTCGCCAGCGGTTGGTGGTAGTGAATCGTTTTGTCTTGCCGTTGCGATTATTCTGTCGCCAGCGGCGGCTGACAGAAAATCGCTCTGTCTGTTTGGATCGCACTCGCCCTAGCGTTAGAGGCGGTGGATCTCTCTGTATTCTGTCTTGGAGTTTAACCTCAGCTGCGGTTGCTGCTGGTTACTCCTTCTGTATGTCTTGTTGTGCGGATCGCACTCGCTCTTGCGGAAGAGCAGTGGATCCTTTCTCACTTGTTCCTGTTGTCTGTCTATCTGTCGGTCTGGAGTAAACGCTTGCTGTTGCCTGAGGTAAGGCAACCGATTAGCGTTTCTGTTATTTGTTTGTTTGTACTTCCTGTGTTCTTTTGTTTTTGTTTTTAAAAGAGAATTTGTATTAATTTTTTTAAACAAATAACAAATCATGTCATTTCAGAAGGTTTAGTAATTCAGCTGGGTTACATAAATGCATTATAATTACCGTGACATCAATCAGAGCAGTGACAAAACTATCTAGATACATTCAATAGTTATTGAAGAGATATGTCTGAGGAAATATTTACATAAATCAGAGGTATATTGATTATATAATTAGTATTTGATGCGTTTCCAGCATAAGTATCACCATAATTAAGCTTGTATAAGGTCCTGTACAGTGGCCGTGATGTTAAGATTCGGGATAATGGAGTCTGTTGCTTATACCCATCTATTCCATACTTTGTCAAATTTTTGAAACTGGTTACGTGATTGATATGTGAGTTTGTATAGTGGTAAAGCATCATTAATTAACTTTTTCCAGTTGGATAGGGAAGGTGGCACAGAGAGTTTCCAGTTAAGTATTATTAATTTCCTAGCGTAGTATAGGAGTATGCGAATTAAGGACAATTGATGTTTATTACATGGAATATCTCCTATGATCCCCAGCAGGCATAATTTTAGGTCCAAAGTAATTGGTAGATTTAAGGAGTCCCTCATGAAGTGCAGTACTGACTTCCAGTATTGATTGACCATTGGACAGGACCATGCACAATGTATGAAATCTGCATTACTCAGTTTACATTTAAAGCATCCACTACTCGACATAGGTTGCATTTTAGAAAGTCTCAATGGGGAGAGATATGCCTGGTGGAAACATTTGGTATTTATTAGTTTGTCCTGGGAAGCAATAACTGTTTTAGTATAAAAATCCATATGTTCCTCCCAATGTTCTGTTGTTATCGTAGGATCAGCTATTAGCCATTTTTCTCTAGTAGCATATGGTTTACAGGCGGTATTATTTGTTATCAGGAAACTATAAAAGGTAGAGATCTGCTTGGATCTGTCTTTGTTTAAAAGTTGTTTCTCTAATTCTGATGGGGATAGTGTTACATTTACTAGACCAAGTTGCGTTTTCAGGGCATGTCGTAGTTGGAAATATCGAAATAGAGCCTGTTTTGGGAGACCAAATTCGGATCTAAGAGTTAAAAAGCTTTTGAATACACCCTCTGCGTATAATTGCGAGAGGTATTTAATGTCGTATTTGTACCAAAAGGCAATATCTGGGATGGTGGATAATTCAGGTAGGTTTTTATTGCCCCTGTGTTCTTTTGTTAGTTAGGGTTGGCGCGTTTTGTCTCTGTTGCGCTTTCCGTGCGGAGACCGCGCCATTAACGTGTTTTGTCGCTGTTGCGCTTCTCGTGCAACCGCGTTTAGCGAGTGCGTTTGTTATTTTCCTTGGCGTTCTGGATGTTATTGTTTGCTGTGCATTGCTTCCCCTCGTACAATTCCTTTCTGACATCTGTGGCAGTGCAGAGGGTTTATTCCTCTGCACTCCACAGCTCCATCTCCTGGTGGGAATTCCCCTCTACCGGTGCGTTGCACCAAAGCTGGGTTCTGTTATTCAGCCGCTTGTGGAGGATTTCCGCAGTGTCAGCGCACAGCTTGTGCGCTGACCTCGGAGATAATTCCCCAATCGTTAGTTACATTAGGGAGTGAACTTTTTAATATGTATTTTTTTTCTTTACAAAAGTTGTTTTATTTGTGTAACTGTTGGGGAGTGTGGGAGTTAAGGGGTTAACTTTAAATGTAAATATAGAGTAGGTCTTTTTATTTAAAATAAATGTGTAATTTTACTATTTGGACACAAGATGTCCTCACGCATAACTCTCCTGTGCGTACTATTAGTACACAAACAGGAAGTAATGCATGGATGTTGTAAGTATTGGTGTTTGTGAATGACAGTAGCGGCAATCATTCACACGGTGACTTAGATCAATGAATGGGAACTGTGTTCCCATTCATTGATCTCCCCTCTAATGATCAGCAGCAAGAACGGGAGCGAGGGCGGGAGTGAGCGAAAGTGCACAGCGTCCCTGCGAGGTGAAGAGATATTTTGCAGGGACGTAGATACTTGTCCTGGGGAGGGGAAGTGGTTAAGCAAAGCACAGCGCTACTACTACCACCACTCCACTTTAAATAAATTGGATGGACTGTGACTAAAATATATATGAACCTTAACTGCAGCAAATTGTATTGCAAATCTCCATAGTTAGTGTAGATGCAGCTGTTAGTGTAGATGCAGCACTGGAGCTTCTGCAGTGCGTGCTGTACCCACTTGTTAAATCCTGACACTCCCATGCTGCAACCTCCCTTAACAGCTGCCCAGCTATGAAGCTACAAGATGCTGCAGAAAAAGCAAATAGGAGGCAGGAGCTTTTTAACAGGAGCTGCAGTCACACAACATAGCACAGCCTGCAGATAATCTGAGCTGTAGAGGATGCTGGAAGGGGGAAGCAAGCAGGAGACAGGAGCTTTTCAGATTGTGCTGTGTAGTCACACAATACAAAATCTGAGCTACGGGGCGTGTCTCTGTAGTTGTGCTTCAATCACCTGCTCACATCTGGGGGACCTTTCTGTTCTAAGAGGAGGTTCACAATAACGGTCGGGGCTCAACACCATTACAAACCATGAAAGTACCAAATGGTGTAGGGGGAATAAGAAAAGAAACACTGTTAAAATGATGCTGCCTTTAAATGTGGTTTAGTCAAACATCAAACAATGGCTACATGATAATTTTACAGTATAATTATGGATGCAGCATATATCTTTTTGATGACTTAACATATATTCATTACAAAAAAAAGTACAAATTAAAAAGTAAACTTTTATTTTTGATGGTTTTCTTGTGACAGATGTCCTTTAAATATGTAGCCTTTGAAAAGAAAGAATAGAATGACTGTGTTCTGTCTGGAGAACTTGCTTATCTTTGTTCACACTGCAGAAGCCGTAGAAACATCTTAAGTCTGAGACACAATTTTTAGGTGACAGAAAGGGAGTTTTAATCATTTTTCCAATGCAGATTAGAAGTGAGTGGGGGAAAAAAAGATATTTAAAAAGAATTGAAAGAACTGATGGAGGAAACAGTTGTGTATCGTCGGAATCTTCTTTATACAAGTATAAATGTTGTTCTTATTCCATTCCCAGTCCAAAACAAAACTTCACATACTTCTCATTTAAAAAAGCCTTTTTGGAGGGTCTTGATATTTGAAAACCGAGCCTGTTTAAAAGAGCAGAATAGCGGTAGTAGAATATTGGTAAATTTACCGATATTCTACTACCTCATTCATATAGTAAAATACCCTTAACCTAATCTCCACTCAGTCCCCCACCAACCCTTAAAGATGACCCGAACAGTTCGCTGGCGAGCAGTATTCTGCGAACATCAGCTGTTCGCATTCGCAGCGAACATTTGCTGCGTTCGATACGCCCCCTATACATCATCATTGAGCTTAACTTTGAACCTCACAGTCAGCAGACACATGGCAGCCAATCAGCTAGCACCCACCCCTGGACCCCCCATATCCTTATCAAAAAACAGTTGCGGTGGCCATATTAGATCAATTCTCTGCTGGCTGCTGAATGTAAGTGAGAGCAGGGTCAGACTTGCTGCAGATAGGTAGGGAAAGTATTAGCTAGGTCTGTGGTCTTGTTCCTTACTTGTTGTGAAAGTGTATTATGCCCAGTTGAAGCCGTCGTTTAGTGGCGAATCGCGAAGGTGAGGAGGTCCCAAGTCCACACCGCCATCCCTCCTCCTGTGCATTCTGGTGAGTTCTTCCATCTTTGTCACTTGTTTTCATTTGGCTCGCGTTTTTCCTTACCCCGCTTGGGGTCTTTTTTCACTCATTTATTCACTTTGGCCGTTTTCTATGGCCACTTGGTCCACCTATGGCCTCTTTGCACTAATTTAAGCACCTTATTTACTTTTTGCATGTTTTAAGCACTTGTCACCTTACTTACATTTTTGCTGTATTTTACATGTATTGATGGAGTAGAGGTAGTGGTGGGTTTATCATTCAATATTTATGTATTATACCTATTAACCAGGGACAATCATTGTGGTACTTGGTACTGTGTTGTATTAAATGTTTTAATTCATGTTTGCAATTATGCGAAAACCAATAAAGATCTTTTGATATTTAGACATATCATTGTGGTGCAGTCCTTTGGGGTTTTAACTGTTTTTGTTGGGCTCTAGATACTTGTTGTGAAAGCACTCCAAATAGCCTTTTTGAGGGCTAGTACATCGATCTCCTGTGTTTTTTTTTTTTGTGTGTGTGACGCCCCACAGCCTACTGACACCCAGAGCTGTGTACATACTACTGCTGTTGCCTCATTAAGTTGCAGGCACAGAACCACTCCAGTGCATTATTATTTCACTGTATTCTGATAGTACTATTGTGTATGTAGAGTCCAGCGCACATACTTTAGATACAGCTACACATAAAGTCCATTATTGCACAATTACAGTCTGAATTCACAAAGTCTTTGATGCTGCTATCTCCCAGTGCTCCACCACCAGACACCCAGCAGGAAACGCACTCACCAATTACAATGTGACCACTGTCAGACTGGTCAGATAGCGCACAATTCCAGGGTACCTCGGCACTTCAGGTCCAGGCTCCACTGCCACTGTACATACTTCACATGTCCATGAACCTCAAATAAAAGCTTCCCACAGGGTAATACAGTTTAAAATGACTTACACTTTATTAAAAATTTGCACTCACATGCAACCAGATGTTTATAGGTACAGAGTTTTATCCCACGAGCTCCCCCCCATTTGCCAAGCCTGGCTATGCAGTGGTCCGCGTTCTCCACCATCAACAATGACTTCCTGGTACATCCAATCCTCGCCCGACTAGTTTCGGCACTCCCTCGTGACTCATCAGGAGCATGGGGATTGGACGCCTTACCAGGATATTTAACTAGCAGATCGTGTTTCAGATAGGCAGCTAGGCAGGATATTTTATAGATAAAAAAGAACCCCCAGCATGTAACTGTTTGGCAATGGCACTTAAAGGGCCAGAGCTCCTAAGGTACATAACTCCAAACCATAACAGCAGAAAAAGTTTTGAAATTTTTAAATGCAGCATTAGCATCTTTATCACTTAATACACTCAGACCAGTTGTTGTTGAAATTTGATTTTTATGGTGACAGTCCCGCTTTAATACTCTTTCTTTTCACCATTGATTGCAGTGGTCTTAAAAGTAGCTCAACACTGATCCAGTTAAAACTCTTAACTCTAACTTACAAAGCTAGTCCTTTGTGCATCTCCTCACTAGTTTCCAGATACCAACCGCAATCTCAGATCTGCACATAAACTTGTTTTGCTCTCCTCTAGCATCACCTCCTTGCAATCACGTATACAAGATATCGCACATGCTTCACCTCTCCTCTGGAATCCCCTGCCACAACAAATCCCTCACTCTCCAACCTTTGATATCTTTAAAGGTGATCTCAAAACTCACTGTTTCCCTCAAACATACACTCTACCTTAGGCCAGTTCTCCTTTTGTCCTCTGGCCAAGTTGTACTCTTACTAAATAACCTAAAACACAGGTATGAATCTTGTATACTACGCCACCTCTTGTTCACCCCCCCCCATTCCTTTCGATTGTAAGCTCGCCAGGGTAGGGCTCTTTCACCCTTTGGTGTCTTGGATTTTGTGACACCTTTATTCATATTCATTTTGTCACTGTAATTACCAATTCTGTATTTCGTACCAACTCTGTATTTTGTACCGACTCTGTATTTTGTACCGACTCTGTATTTTGTACTGACTCTGTATTTTGTATATTGTGTACACTATTGTCTGTATGATTTTGTACCCCATGTTTGTTTCTTACTTTGTACAGTGCCACAGAACATGTTGATGCTTTATAAATCAATAATAATAATAAACATCATCTCCGTTCTTCCATACTTTTTCCCCCAGGAGCAGGAACATGGATGTGACTTGGCCAAGCTCTTTAAAGTAATACTATCGATTGAAACAACTTTTTTTTAATACTCTATATTAGTGTACACATTACCACTAGTGCTAGGGGCACTTTATTTACTCACCCAGGTCTCTCTCCCTCGATCCCTGCTTAAAAATCCATTTCTCACACAGCTCATAGTAGTTTGGGTCACCCTGAGCTGCTTGGTTACTCTGTCACACAGTTCACAAATATATTTCACTGTGTCACTCACAGCATGCAGCAGACATGAGGAGAAATAGGCTGATCTGAGGTGGTAACAGGTAACTAAATGAGCTGTAATATTGCTGGAATATAACTAGCTATAACACTAGTCTGTGTTTACACTCAGACTGGCTGCCTGCTTGAGGTGATTCACTCCAGGCTGCATCCACTTTACAAGCTGCTGAGAGGGGCAGACCACTGTCTACCATTAGCATTATTAGTATCTTTATCAGTCAAGAGAAGCAAAGATAATAAACACAGAATCTTTAACCCCTTACCACCTTATCAATAAGATTCTTTCAGCAAGGTGATAATTAAACTATAAACTGAGGAGTTGATCGCAAATCCCCTGTGCAGAGACATGGTCTAGCCCTCTGGGAGCTCAGTATTAGATACATTTTGTATCCAACACTGACGCCAAAACTGACGGAGGATTTTACAGCTGAGAGGAACAGCTGTGTGAGGAATCAAATTGCTCCTAGTACTTGTCCTAATGTGTACTACAACATACAGCATTTAAAAATAAATGCATACATTGATAGTGTTCCTTTAAATAAGTATGAAGCATTATTCCTAGCATGGTGACTGTAATGAGCATCTCAATTAAGATATACTGGAAAAGGTAAGAGCTGAATTTGGTTGATGCTACCAAAGTCCAGAGCAGTTGTAAAGAAATTTCTGCTCAATAGGGTAGAACACAGCAAAGTGAGTGACACATGAATGAACTGATCAAGTGAGCAAGATGGGCCTAATTAGATGATATATGTAAATATGATTAACGTGGTGGGGAAACATTACGCTGATACCACATTTAAAAAGATTGGTTGCAGTGAGATTGTACAGCGATGGTAAGTGAAATAGAAAAAATGAGGGGAGATGAAAGTTGTGGGAGTTGCCAGCATGGGGGTAGAGTTAAAATGAAAGGTGTGGGGTTGTAAGTTTTGGAGACGTAGGATTTTTTTTTTTTTTTTAAAGAGAATTTTTATTGAATTTTAACATATAACAAAACAAAAACAAAACAAAACACAAGACCATATCCAGCAATAGCGATCATAATGACAACAGGTCTCCACTAGTGAGAGAGAGAACCACACTTGTACATATTTAAGTATAAGAGCGTTCATAAACGTGACCCATGAATATTTTTATAATTAAAACATGCAATCAGATCCATTGTAGATCTTGTACAGCAGCCGTGATATCCAGGTTGGGAATTGTGGTTTCTACAGCATTTACCCATTTGAGCCAAATTTTATCACATTTTTTAAATTGATTTCGTGATTGATAGGTTAATTTGTACAGCGGAAGGGCTGTATTAACAAGTTTTTTCCAGTCTCTGAGTGTGGGAATTGCGTGCAATTTCCACCGTATGGTAATGGCTTTCCTTGCATAGTGAAGCAGGATTCTGATTAACATTACTTTACTTGCGCTGCAGGCCATATCTCCCACAATTCCCAACATGCATAATTTGAGGTCCATTTGCACCGGCAGGTGTAAATTGTCTCTTAGGAAATGTACTACTGATTTCCAGTACTCGTTGACTAGCGGGCAGTCCCATACACAATGTATAAAGTCAGCATTAGATGCATTGCATTTAAAACATTGACCACTGTATGTTGAGCCCAGTTTTGCTAGTTTCATAGGGGTAAAATATGCTTGGTGGAACCATTTCACGTTTATTAATTTGTCATGAGAAGCTATAATAGCTTTATTGAAGGATTCTGTATATTCAGACCAATTTTCCTGCGTAATATCTGGGGTAATTGCTAGCCATCTATTCCTGGCAGTTTGAATTTTCCTAGCATTACCATGAGTAGCTAAAAAATTGTATAAGTTGGAGATTTGCTTGGATTTATCATTTTTAAGAAGTGTTTTTTTCCAAATCTGATGGTATAAGGGATACGGAGACGTAGGATTTGATTCACAAAAATTGTCTTAAGGAGATTATTTTTCCTTGTATATTTATTTCATAATGTAACTTTCCTTATGGGAGTCGACACCTGAATTGTCTCCCCTTATCTATTTATCTCATGATTTCTCTCTTTTTGGCCCATATGCAATTAGCTTTTCACCTGAGAGATATTTTTGTATTCTCTACTTTTCAATATCACCAATAAAATGTGTATTTTAATATATTCTAGCGCAGTTGTGGTTGCAATATATATACAATTATTATGAGAAAAGGGAGACCGAGAGCCCAATATAGTGTAGTATGTTGTATAAATAGAGAAAAATGTTAAAAGTAAGTATTATACTTACAAACCTGGGTTGCTCTAAGGCAACCACTGTATACGCAGGTGGGGAGATTAAGCCTGACCCCACTCAGGACTAAGATGTCGCTCTCTGTAGATAGGAAAAGAGGGTATATCACCCTTCCACCAAGGGTGGACAACTTAATATGCAAGGATACAGAGGCGCCAGTAGGATAAAACAAGATAAAAGGTTTAAAACGGTTTAGGTGGCGGTGGTGGACCGTCCACACACAAACAGACAAAAAATCGCTGTTGATTGTAGAAAAAAAATTCACTATTTATTCACATACTCCTACATAAAAGTGCAACGCGTTTCACGGGCAAACATCCCGCTTCATCAGGCAATAAACGAACGGAGTATCTCACTGCAAAATGACAGAGATGTAAAGCATGTCAGGGAGCTGTATACAGACGTAGAAACTGTCAAAGAAAAACATCTCTTTTCTTGTTGGTGCAAAGTATGTCAACTATTATAATAGTATCTGTGGGGTAGTGGAAAGAATGAGGGGGGGGGAAATACTATATGTGGGGGAATGTGAGCAGGGAGGGCAGGGTGGTGGGTTGTGACCAGGGGATGGAAAGTACTGGCAGGGATAGGTAAATATAGCTGAATTGAGAACAAGCTATTGGGGATGTGTGTCCTGTGATATAATGAACTATGTGGAATGGGGATGGTGTAGCTTACAAGGCAATTTTCAACAACAAAACTAGCAAAGGTAAATACCCAGAGTGTCTGAAAAGGAGCTGTCTATGATTGAGGAAAAAGACAAAACTGACAAAAAAGACAGGCATGAAAACAATGATGATGATCAAACTTACCAGCTCTGAGTATATTGATAGCTTGGCACCTCTGTGCTATAGTAACTGTGTGTGGGGTTTAAATAGGGAGGCTAATTGTCTAATGAGTTGATTTGGATCAGGAGCGAGGGAGGGAGGGAGGGAGGGAGGGAGGGGCGTGTGTGATGGACTGAGGCTGTCACTAGCCGGGGTATATTATCGCCCCCTGGTGGTGCAGAAGTAAAATTCATTATGCACAAGTTATTATGTAGAATGTATACATATACAATTTAAAAAACAAAATAAAAACAAATTGCATACCTAAATACATACATATGTACATACATGTACCTTATTACACAAATAGGCAAAAATATTTCGTATAAAAATATAGAAATCCATTATGTGCATGTATAGAAATAGAACAAGGCCTAAATTACAGTGCATGCCATTCCCAATCGCAGCAGTTGTCGACTGCTGGAATGGTCCCAATTGACCATGATAAAACTGGAAAGTAAGATTAAATCTCTCCTTATAGATATCCAGTACCATATAAATTATAACATTGTAATAAATATTAAAAAAAAAAAAAAAAAATTATATAAAAACTAAACATTAAGAGAGAGCGGACAATTAAAAAGAGAAAAGGAATTGCTGCTATTCTGGTGAGTTAGTAAATTTTTTCAAGTACTTCATTTAGACCCCCTGGAGATAGGGTCTTAAGTATTTGAATCCAGAACATCTCCCGTTTCTTGAGAGAGTCAAAGGAGTCGAAGCGGTTGTGTGAAATAGATTCGATAAACGTGATACGGAAAAGTGTGGGGTCGCTGTTGTGGTGGGTGAAAAAGTGACGCGAAACGCTGTGCAGGGGATATTTGTTTATTATGTTTCTTTTGTGTTGTCCTGTTCTGCTTCTTGCTTGTTGGGTGGTTCTGCCCACATACTGCAGCCTGCATGGGCATGAGATGACATAGATGAGGTATTTGGTTTCACATGTGATGGTTTCTTTGATATGGTATTCTATTTTGGTGACCTGCGAACTGAAGGACTGAGTGTTTACGACAAATTGGCAGGCTAAGCATTTTTTGTGTTTACAAGGGAAGCTGCCTGGTGTGTTAGTGCTAGAAGTGTTTTTTAGGGCTACAGGTAACTGGCGTAGTCTGCTTGGGGCCAGTATACTGCTGAGATTGGGGGCGCGTCTGTATGTAATAGTGGGTCTGGGTGGGATGATGGATTGTAGATGGGGGTCTTGGAGGAGGATTTCCCATCTGTTGGTGAGGATATTACGGATCGACTGATGTTGGGCACTAAACCTGGTGATGAATCTGGGCATGTCTGTGAACTGTGTGTTGGCTTTGGGTTGTAGTGGGTTATTCATTGTTGCTTTGTGGTGTGCATCATATAGTAATTTCTTGGGATATTTACGATCGGTGAATTTTTTAGTGAGAATTTTGGACTGGGTATTGTATTGTTGTATGTCCGTGCAGTTACGATAGATCCTCTTATATTGGCTATATGGAGTATTCTTTGTCCATGGCCGGTGGTGGAAACTGTTATAATGTATATAATTGTTGGCGTCTACGGGTTTAAAGAAGGTTTTGGTTTTGATATATGGTGGATCTGTGTAAAGAGTAAGGTCAAGGTATTCTATAGAAGCTGGGTCTGAGTGGGAAGTGAATTGTAGGCCAGCCGTATTGGTGTTCAGGTAATTGAGAAAAGACAGGATTAGATTGGGAGGACCTCTCCAAATGAATATTAGGTCATCTATATACCGTTTATAAAAAATGATGTTATTGTGGAATGGGTTATTGCTGTACAATTTTGTTTGTTCGAAAAATCCCATTGCTAGATTAGCGTAGGAAGGGGAGAACGAACTTCCCATAGATACGCCGCTGACCTGATGGTATGTTTGGTCTTGAAAAGTGAAAACATTGTTCTGAAGAATAAATTCAGTGCACTGCATGAGGAAGGTTTGTTGGGTGCGCGGCATGGATGTGTTGGATTGGAGGTAATATTGTAAAGCTGTGAGACCATAAGCATGTGGTATGTTTGTGTATAGGGATGTGACATCGCAGGTGAGCCAGATGTAGTCTTCCTGCCACGGGATGGAGTGAATGAAATTGATGAGGTGTTGGGAGTCCTTGATAAATGACGGCAGGGACTGTACATGCGGCTGAAGGTGTGTGTCGATGAACCGGGATAGGTTACTAGTGGCGGAGTCAATTCCAGATATGATAGGTCTACCTGGTGGTTTATGGATGTCTTTATGGATTTTGGGAAGGTAATAGAAAAACGGGGTTTTCGGGTGGTGATTAATGATAAATTTTTTTTCATTTTTGGTGATGATATTGTTCAAAAAAGCTTCTCCGATAAATTGTTTCAAGGTATTGTTAATTTCTGGGGTGGGGTCAGAGGGTAGTGGTTTGTAATGTTTGGGGTTATTGAGTAATCGTAGAGATTCTTCAAGGTAATCTGTTTTGTTAAGGATGACGATCCCGCCCCCCTTATCTGCTGGTTTGATAATGATGTTTGGGCTAATCTAGCAATGGGATTTTTCGAACAAACAAAATTGTACAGCAATAACCCATTCCACAATAACATCATTTTTTATAAACGGTATATAGATGACCTAATATTCATTTGGAGAGGTCCTCCCAATCTAATCCCGTCTTTTCTCAATTACCTGAACACCAATACGGCCGGCCTACAATTCACTTCCCACTCAGACCCAGCTTCTGTAGAATACCTTGACCTTACTCTTTACACAGATCCACCATATATCAAAACCAAAACCTTCTTTAAACCCGTAGACGCCAACAATTATATACATTATAACAGTTTCCACCACCGGCCATGGACAAAGAATACTCCATATAGCCAATATAAGAGGATCTACCGTAACTGCACGGACATACAACAATACAATACCCAGTCCAAAATTCTCACTAAAAAATTCACCGATCGTAAATATCCCAAGAAATTACTATATGATGCACACCACAAAGCAACAATGAATAACCCACTACAACCCAAAGCCAACACACAGTTCACAGACATGCCCAGATTCATCACCAGGTTTAGTGCCCAACATCAGTCGATCCGTAATATCCTCACCAACAGATGGGAAATCCTCCTCCAAGACCCCCATCTACAATCCATCATCCCACCCAGACCCACTATTACATACAGACGCGCCCCCAATCTCAGCAGTATACTGGCCCCAAGCAGACTACGCCAGTTACCTGTAGCCCTAAAAAACACTTCTAGCACTAACACACCAGGCAGCTTCCCTTGTAAACACAAAAAATGCTTAGCCTGCCAATTTGTCGTAAACACTCAGTCCTTCAGTTCGCAGGTCACCAAAATAGAATACCATATCAAAGAAACCATCACATGTGAAACCAAATACCTCATCTATGTCATCTCATGCCCATGCAGGCTGCAGTATGTGGGCAGAACCACCCAACAAGCAAGAAGCAGAACAGGACAACACAAAAGAAACATAATAAACAAATATCCCCTGCACAGCGTTTCGCGTCACTTTTTCACCCACCACAACAGCGACCCCACACTTTTCCGTATCACGTTTATCGAATCTATTTCACACAACCGCTTCGACTCCTTTGACTCTCTCAAGAAACGGGAGATGTTCTGGATTCAAATACTTAAGACCCTATCTCCAGGGGGTCTAAATGAAGTACTTGAAAAAATTTACTAACTCACCAGAATAGCAGCAATTCCTTTTCTCTTTTTAATTGTCCGCTCTCTCTTAATGTTTAGTTTTTATATAATTTTTTTTTTTTTTTTTAAATATTTATTACAATGTTATAATTTATATGGTACTGGATATCTATAAGGAGAGATTTAATCTTACTTTCCAGTTTTATCATGGTCAATTGGGACCATTCCAGCAGTCGACAACTGCTGCGATTGGGAATGGCATGCACTGTAATTTAGGCCTTGTTCTATTTCTATACATGCACATAATGGATTTCTATATTTTTATACGAAATATTTTTGCCTATTTGTGTAATAAGGTACATGTATGTACATATGTATGTATTTAGGTATGCAATTTGTTTTTATTTTGTTTTTTAAATTGTATATGTATACATTCTACATAATAACTTGTGCATAATGAATGTTACTTCTGCACCACCAGGGGGCGATAATATACCCCGGCTAGTGACAGCCTCAGTCCATCACACACGCCCCTCCCTCCCTCCCTCCCTCCCTCGCTCCTGATCCAAATCAACTCATTAGACAATTAGCCTCCCTATTTAAACCCCACACACAGTTACTATAGCACAGAGGTGCCAAGCTATCAATATACTCAGAGCTGGTAAGTTTGATCATCATCATTGTTTTCATGCCTGTCTTTTTTGTCAGTTTTGTCCTTTTCCTCAATCATAGACAGCTCCTTTTCAGACACTCTGGGTATTTACCTTTGCTAGTTTTGTTGTTGAAAATTGCCTTGTAAGCTACACCATCCCCATTCCACATAGTTCATTATATCACAGGACACACATCCCCAATAGCTTGTTCTCAATTCAGCTATATTTACCTATCCCTGCCAGTACTTTCCATCCCCTGGTCACAACCCACCACCCTGCCCTCCCTGCTCACATTCCCCCACATATAGTATTTTCCCCCCCTCATTCTTTCCACTACCCCACAGATACTATTATAATAGTTGACATACTTTGCACCAACAAGAAAAGAGATGTTTTTCTTTGACAGTTTCTACGTCTGTATACAGCTCCCTGACATGCTTTACATCTCTGTCATTTTGCAGTGAGATACTCCGTTCGTTTATTGCCTGATGAAGCGGGATGTTTGCCCGTGAAACGCGTTGCACTTTTATGTAGGAGTATGTGAATAAATTGTGAATTTTTTTTCTACAATCAACAGCGATTTTTTGTCTGTTTGTGTGTGGACGGTCCACCACCGCCACCTAAACCGTTTTAAACCTTTTATCTTGTTTTATCCTACTGGTGCCTCTGTATCCTTGCACAATTATTATAATCTTCTTGGTGCTCTACCAGGGAGCATTGTCATTGTTAAAAATGATCTACTTTTTTGCACTTCACAATTGAAAAAGTGCCCAAAAGTAGAAAATAAATAAGCATCAAACTTATTTGAAGTATTGCTTTCTGGTGGCTTAAAATCTATTTCATTAATGTGAGAAAATATTTCCTAGGAGAAAAGTTAATCGACTGGGGCGGCGGGACACTTATTTTTTATGTAATGCATCTCATCTCTCCTTATGGTTGAGGTGAAAAATAAATAAAGTGAGATAATTCAAGAGAAAAAGCTTTTACGTCACCAACTATACCTACCGGTGTTTAAATAATAAATACATCAAAAATTTACAAATTTTTGGCAAAGTAATTTTCAAATCGAAAATTGCATTTTGGATTTCAAGACATTTTCATGAAAAAAATTGTATTTTGGGGTTTTTCACGAAAGCGCAAAAATTGTTTTTTACCGTCAAAATGCAAAAAAAAAAAAAAATCAATGTGTTACATAATTATTTGGTTTAAAAAAAAGACATGCGTCCATCAATTTTAACCACTTAACGACCGCCTAATGCCGATAGGCATCGGCGGGTCGTTAGTGGTTTTACATGGAAACGGCCGCTCATTCGAGCGGCCTTTCCATGCCAGTTCACGGAGGGTGTCTCCGTGAACAGTGTGCGAGCCGCCGCTGTTTACATCATACGGCGCTGCTGCGCAGCTGCGCCGTAAGGCAGATCGGCTAAAGCCTATCCTATCCGGCGCAGGACGGATGTATTATAGCGATCAGAAGAAAATCCCCTGGTCCTTAAGTGGTTAACCAGAACACAAAGTACAGCCTGCTTCTCACATATCCCTGCTGATCCAGAGGAAAGAAAAAACCCCTTACAAGGCATGGTCCAATTAGCCTCAAAAGGGAAAAAAGTATTTCGCGACTCCAGGCAATCGGATAAAATCCCTGGATCAACGCCACTGGGCATTACCTAGTAATTATAGCTATGAATGTCTTTCAATGCAAGGAAGAAGCCAGGTGGACAACAACCCAAATAAGGACAGACGTGTGCTTGAGTGGATAGACTCAATAGCCCTTAGTGAGTCAAACGAAGTCCAACATGAAGAATCCACAGCACCACGTCAATGATGTTTAGCTCTTTTATTGTTAAAATAAAAAAGAGATTGCCATAACAATGACAAACTCTGCTTCGGACAAGGTCCTTCCTCAAGCTGTGTCATGCTCTCTCTGAAGTGTAACACAAATACTACCTTTTATATCATGACCATAAGTACAAAATAACCAATCAGGATGCAGAGAGAACATGGAGCACCTGATGGGGAACTACAGAAAGCCACGTATGTTCCGCCCTGTATGATATAAATCCAACTGACCAACCATAGAGTGATATGAAAATTCTAAATCCCCCTTACCTTCTAACTCCAACTGTCCAGTAAGAGAGGATCTGATGGGGAACTGAAGTAACTACCCATATGTGTCACGCCGAACGCCCAACAACTTCCTGAAAACGTCTTGCTAGTCATGTGACTTATGCATTGATGTATGCGTAAAACATCAGTGCACGCGTAAAAACGTATGCGTAGTTTCTGTGATAAGGTGCCACATACAAACTACATAGCCATATGCATAAAGCGTGCATGCAAATATAACACGTAAAACATAATTAGATGCGTTAAAATATAAATGACAATACCGGTCGCTTGACACATAAAGGTACATTAAGCACCTACCAAATGCATAAACACATATAAATATGCGTAAAAATACCTATGGCTCCCTTTCACACGATCAACGAAAGGAGCATGTGAAATGGCTAGTGACACATATAGGTAAACTGGTGACTGAAAAATGGCATTCCTAAAAAGGTCAGATCAAAAAGATAAAATCAAAAATCAATCCCCGTGTCCCCTCTGTATCCCAAATACATAAGAGACATACATCACAATAATATTAGAAGCTCTGGATATAAACCAACTACAACTTGCCCTAATAAGGGAAAGAGATATGTGGATCAAAATATATCACTAGCATGCTATATCCAAAGCCCCACCAATAACCAATTAAACCCACATTTGAATGAAAAAAAGAGACAACAGGATCTGAGACAATACGTCTCACTCTACCCAACTGCCCCCCGGCATGTTCACGGGTAGAATTAGGATGAAAGCTGGTAAATTCCAGCAAAGAGTTTTGGTCAGTTGGTTTAACAAATAAGTCAGTTTGAAAGGTAGTTCCGGATCGGATCACCACAGTGTCTAAGAAGGCAACGCGCTCAATGCATGTGAGCGGTCAGACGGATACTTGGACAGCTCTCTAGAAGATCAGCAAGGAAGACCGCCAGGGCCTCCTGGGACCCCCTCCATATGAAAAATATGTTGTCAATATATCGTAGCCAGCATACAACATGCCTACGATAATACTCATGCGTATAGACAAATGCCTCCTCATAGAGGCCCATAAAGATATTTGCATAGGAGGGGGCCATATTGGACCCCATGGGGGTCCCCCTGCACTGCTGATAGTACATGCCCTCAAAGACAAAGTAGTTTTCCTCCAGTAAGATCTTAAGTAAAGAAATGCAAGGAAAGCATCTAAGCCCTTTTTAAATGCAGATATAAAATTTGCCATAACTACTTCCTGTGGCAATTCATTCCACATCTTAATCACTCTTACAGTAAAGAACCCTTTCCTAAATAAATGGCTAAAACATTTTTCCTCCATGTGCAGATCATGTCCTCTAGTCCTTTGTGAAGGCCTAGGGACGAAAAGCTCATCTGCCAAGTTTTTATTTTGCCCTCTGATGTATTTATATGTGTTAATTAGATCCCATCTAAGGCATGTTTTTCTCTAGACAAAGTAAACCCAGTTTATCTAATCTTGCTCAGTAAGTGAGACCTTTCATCCTTCATATCAATTTTGTTGCCCATCTCTGCACCTATTCTAAAACTGCAATATTTTTCCTGTAATGTGGTGCCCAGAACTGAATTCCATATTCCAGATCTAGCCTTACTAGGGAGTTAAACAGGGGCAATATTATGCTAGCATTTCGAGTTTTTATTTCCCTTTTAATGCATCCCAAAAATGTTATTAGCTTTAGCTGCATCGGCTTGGCATTGAATACGATTATTTAACTTGTTGTCGATGAGTACTCTTAAGTCCTTCTCCAAGTTTGATGTCCCCAACTGTATCCCATTTATTTTGTATGGTACTAGACCATTGGTAAGACCAAAATGCGTGATTTTACATTTTTCAACATTGAATTCCTCTGCCATTTATGTGCCTTGCGAAAAATCACAAAAAGCGCGACAAAGCAAAAAAACTGTAATTTTACCACTACCATTTTAACCGCAAAAAGTCAATATTTTTATGGCAAAACTTAGATAAGAGCGTGAAAAATACAAAAATGGCAAAACAGTTTCTCAACAAATTTTGCTCGAAGATTTAATTTAACATTATTTTCTCGAAAATTAATGCAAAAAGAATATTGGCATTCGTTTCACTCATCACTGTACATCAATATAACTGATATTGATAAATGAGCTTTAAAGTGGCTAAACTGTCCAAACACCTTCTTATTCTATCCCTCCATGGAGTATGTAAGACTCAGACAAGGAAACTGTCCATAAACTGAGTGAGGTATAGGCAATTAACCTTCACAGCCTAACTACCGTATCTTCCATACTGTCACATTGTCGACATTTCCACAAAGTGAAATAAATAAAAGGATGTTAGCAGGGGAGATAGCTTGACAAATAAAGCTGACTTGAGCATTTTGTGACAGCTTTATGCAGCTATTCTCTCTCCTTCAATGTCTTTGTTCTGTTAATGATTTTGAAGGTCATTGATACAAAACAACCTTTATTGCCTTTTTTTCTTCTTTTTGTAATATACGACATCACATAAATGTCTTAAAACTTAGAATCCCACAATGTAACCATCAACTTTTAATATTGGAGAACACCAATATAAATGAAAGCAATTTCAAAGGAGGAAGCTAATGCATGCAGCTCTGAAATGGAATGGAGGTCCACTGCTGGGAATATGGGAAACAGAAACACTAATGTTTTTGGTGAAGCCAATAAGAGGAATTCTTCATATTCTGAATGTTTTAATGATTACTCTACATTAGTACTGTATTCTCTGTATCATTAATCATTTTAATGTGCTTAAAAATTCCCTAAAACCAGTTTTGTTAAACTTACCTAAATATCTTTCTCTCTCTCCCTCTCTCTCTCTTCTAACCCTCTCTTACTTCCCACAGTTCCATGTACCTTTATTTTGTGTAATGTGCTCTTCCGAGATCCAGATTGTGAGCCTGATTGTTCAAGGTTCTCTGATTCTCTTGTGCCATAGTATGTACTTGTTATGGATGCTGGTAGGGGCATAACAATAGCCCCTAGAAGGGATGCAGGCACAGGGGGGCCCGTGGGGGGTGAAGCCTGGTGGGGGCTCCTGGCTCCCCCTGCTGAATGATAACAGTGGCAGCGGATAGGGAACTCTCCTCTCTCCATCTGCAGCACTGAAGACTTAGAAAATGGAGGCACGCAGAGCTCTGTTGCCGCCTGGAACCAGGAAGGGGTGAGATCCTGCCTGCTGCCACTGTGCCACTGTGGAGCACTAAAAAGGGGGCGTCAGCCACCTCCCTGCCTCTGAGTGCCTGCTGCTCCCCCCTCCAGGCTACCTATACTGGGGGCACCTACTGGGGGCACCTACATCTGGCTACCTATACTGGGAGCAAACATGGACAGCAAAGAAAAAGTACATTTCAATAATGACAGCACCACACCATCTCCAGAATATATTCAAAATTACAAATTCTATTCTATATTGGTAAAGAGCAAACAAATTTAAAATCAATATTAAAATTCACCAAAGGTGATAGCAGCGGTGTACATAAATATTAATGGTAATAATAATCCATATGAATTATAAGGCCTCACATCTATTCTAAAAAATATATAATATACACATATTCAAATCAATTATATAGTAAGTCAAAGAGGACCACAAAATACCTTATAATCAAAAAAGGTGGGACCATATAATATGCAGGTGCTAAAAATCAATGACATAAAGTGCATATAAAGTGTAGTATCTATAAACATTGAATCAGGCTGGACAAGTCACAAGAGAAGTCCAATTAGACAGTGAAGAGTGTAAATGCACAATAAGGAAACAACCAGATTCTCTAAAAATATATATACATTGGAATTGTCATTAGAACACTTGAAAGAGTAAATATGTGCCCAAGAGTGTGCAAAATAATGAATTGAGGTGAAAGCTCAAGACTTACATGAAGAGGAGGACACCTATGTACACCGCCACACGCCTAAATGCATTGCACGGGCTCTACCCACTTCAGAAAGAGGCAACTTACTAATGGCGTGGGAGACACTTTTAAACTCCCCGACCCGCCCTATGCAATAGAGGACGCCCCATGGACGAGACGTGGCCACGTCATAACGTAGAGGATGTCGGGTAAGGTTGTCATAGCAACCCCACGCCACCACGCCCTCCTGTATGGTAAAGGCTAGTGTTGGGCGAACAGTGTTCGCCACTGTTCGGGTTCTGCAGAACATTACCCTGTTCGGGTGATGTTCGAGTTCGGCCGAACACCTGACGATGCTCGGCCAAACCGTTCGGCCACATGGCCGAACTAAGAGCGCATGGCCGAACGTTCCCCGAACGTTCGGCTAGCGCTGAGATTGGCCGAACGGGTCACGTGGTTCGGGCCCGAACGCGCTCTGATTGGCCGAACGGTCACGTGGTTCGGGTAAATAAATACCCGAACCACGTCATATCTCCGCCATTTCTCTGTGGGTTTAGCTTTGGGTAGGCAGGCAGGGTAGTTCGCTCTCCAGCCACGCTAGCCAGGGTCCTCCCCAGTCATTGTGTGTCGCTGCTGGGAACAGTAGTACACCGCTCGCTCAGCCACACTATATATATAGCATTGTTTACTGCCACTGTGTACCTCGCTCAGCCACGCTATATATAGCATTGTGTTTTCTGACACTCTGTGTACACGGCTTAGCCTGGCTATATAGCATTGTGTGTACTGCCACTGTGCACCTCGCTCAGCCACGCTATATATAGCATTGTGTTTTCTGACACTCTGTGTACATGGCTTAGCCTGACTATATAGCATTGTGTGTACTGCCACTGTGCACCTCGCTCAGCCACGCTATATATAGCATTGTGTTTTCTGACACTCTGTGTACACGGCTTAGCCTGACTATATAGCATTGTGTGTACTGCCACTGTGCACCTCGCTCAGCCACGCTATATAAAGCATTGTGTTTACTGCCACTCTGTGTACACCGCTCAGCCAGACTATATACCATTGTTTACTGACACTCTGTGTACACCACTCAGCCAGACTATATACCATTGTTTACTGACACTCTGTGTACACGGCTCAGCCTGACTATATAGCATTGTGTGTACTGCCACTGTGCACCTCGCTCAGCCACGCTATATATAGCATTGTGTTTACTGCCACTCTGTGTACACCGCTCAGCCAGACTATATACCATTGTTTACTGACACTCTGTGTACACCACTCAGCCAGACTATATACCATTGTTTACTGACACTCTGTGTACACGGCTCAGCCTGACTATATAGCATTGTGTGTACTGCCACTGTGCACCTCGCTCAGCCACGCTATATATAGCATTGTGTTTACTGCCACTCTGTGTACACCGCTCAGCCAGACTATATACCATTGTTTACTGACACTCTGTGTACACCGCTCAGCCAGACTATATATCATTGTTTACTGACACTCTGTGTACACGGCTCAGCCTGACTATATAGCATTGTGTGTACTGCCACTGTGCACCTCGCTCAGCCACGCTATATATAGCATTGTGTTTTCTGACACTCTGTGTACACGGCTTAGCCTGACTATATAGCATTGTGTGTACTGCCACTGTGCACCTCGCTCAGCCACGCTATATATAGCATTGTGTTTACTGCCACTCTGTGTACACCGCCCAGCCAGACTATATACCATTGTTTACTGACACTCTGTGTACACCGCTCAGCCAGACTATATACCATTGTTTACTGACACTCTGTGTACACGGCTCAGCCTGACTATATAGCATTGTGTGTACTGCCACTGTGTACCTCGCTCAGCCACGCTATATATAGCATTGTTTACTGACACTCTGTGTACACGGGTCAGCCAGACTATATAGCATTGTGTGTACTGCCACTCTGTGTACACGGGTCAGCCAGACTATATATCATTGTGTGTACTGCCACTCTGTGTACACCGCTCAGCCAGACTATATAGCATTGTGTGTACTGCCACTCTGTGTACACCGCTCAGCCAGACTATATAGCATTGTGTGTACTGCCACTCTGTGTACACCGCTCAGCCAGACTATATAGCATTGTGTGTACTGCCACTCTGTGTACACCGCTCAGCCAGACTATATAGCATTGTGTGTACTGCCACTCTGTGTACACCGCTCAGCCAGACTATATAGCATTGTGTGTACTGCCACTCTGTGTACACCGCTCAGCCAGACTATATAGCATTGTGTGTACTGCCACTCTGTGTACACCGCTCAGCCAGACTATATACCATTGTTTACTGACACTCTGTGTACACCGCTCAGCCAGACTATGTACCATTGTTTACTGACTTGAAACGACAAAAGGGTCCGCACCATGCTCCTAAGATCTTTCGTCTTTATTATTGGACGTATCCAAATAGGTCAACACACAAATCCAGCTGGATTTGTGTGTTGACCTATTTGGATACGTCCAATAATAAAGACGAAAGATCTTAGGAGCATGGTGCGGACCCTTTTGTCGTTTCAAGTTTGCATGGGACTAGCTATCCTGGTCTGGCACTGCTCTTTTGGGGTGAGCGGTTCCATCCTCTCTTTCATTGTTTACTGACACTGTGTGTACACCGCTCAGCCAGACTATATAGCATTGTGTGTACTGCCACTGTGTACCTCGCTCAGCCACGCTATATATAGCATTGTTAATGACACTCTGTGTACACGGCTCAGCCAGACTATATAGCATTGTGTGTACTGCCACTCTGTGTACACCGCTCAGCCAGACTATATAGCATTGTGTGTACTGCCACTCTGTGTACACCGCTCAGCCAGACTATATAGCATTGTGTTTACTTCCACTCTGTGTCTGCTGGGCCTGGGAACAGTAGTACACCGCTCACCCGCCACTGTATAGCATTGTGCTCTGTGTCGCTGCTGGGAATAGTGGTACTGTATAGCATTTCTGTACTGCCACTGTACTGCTGCCAGTCAGCGTGTACTGTAAGGATAAGTGAAATGAGGAAGAAATCCGGTGAAAGAGGGAGGGGCAAGGGAAGAGGTGTTTCCCCTGACGGTTCACGTACAGGCCACAGGGGAGCACCCAAGAAAACCCACTCAATACCGCCCATGTTGTCCAGGACAACAACCCTCACAGATCCAAAAGAACAGGACCAGATAATTACTTGGATGACCTCTCAAGCGTCCAGCAGTGGGTTAAGCAGCACCAGCACATCACGCACGAGGTCCGAGTCCTCAGCCAGTTACAAGGAGCCAGTGGGCACAAAGCTGACACAACCGGCAGCGACACCACGCACACAACTGCCAGATAACCAGTCCGATGAATTACCTCAGGACACAATGAGGTATTCGCAGGAGCTATTCCCAGCCCAACAAACTTCCACCTTTCAAAGGTCAATGGAGGAACAGCCAGAAATGTTGTGCCCGGATTCACAACCATTAACTGTGGGAAATGCACCGCGCACTGAAATACAAGGCGAGTCCGAGGAGGACTCGGAAACCCAAATCCCAGAGCAAGTTGGGCAGGAGGGGTTGCAATTGCAGGAGGTCGGCCGACAAGATCTGGAAGACGACGTTGGAGTGAGCTGCGCAGAGGTTGTTCTGGGGAGCTCTACTCCACGGCGGCGGCCCCCCACAATGACATATGACGAGTTTGAGGAGATGGAAGAGGAGGGTATGGACAATGTGGACATAGACCCAGATTTTGTTTGTGAACGAGAACATCGCCGTCGTAGCAGCAGCACAGATGAGTCTGTTGAAGAACCCACTGCTGCACGAGTTCGCCTTGTGCCACAAGGTAGGCGGCGCGCATTTTCAGGCACCACAAGTGTGGAAGTTCAAGTGAGAGGCAAAAGAGGAGCAAACAGAAATCGCCAGCAAGGAGGCAGGTGCTCCAAAGTCTGGGCTTTCTTTGAAGACTGCACTGAGGATGTTACCATGGCGATTTGCAAGGTGTGCAAGACCCGCCTGAGCAGGGGGAAAAGTATTAACAACCTCTCCACCACCAGCATGAGCCGCCACATGCTATCCAAACATCCCACTCTGTGGGCAAACGCGGCAGGACAGGGTACCAGCAACACTGCCTCCCTTGGGTTTAGAGATGAGCGTAATGACCTAATTACGATTTCGCGAAATTTCGCGTAATTAGTGTAATTACGATTATGGCCGTAAGTACATAATCGTAATGAAGAAGGATTTCGCGAAATTTCGCGTAAGCGTAATTTTCGCGTAATTTTCGCATTATAGTCGTATCATGCCGTAATTTCGCATTAAACGCTACCGTAATTTCGCGTTAAACCGCAACGCTCCGTATAATATAAAAAAGCCGCCGACTTTAAGGGTTAATAGCAAAGCCCCCTTAAATGCTAAGAGCCTCAAATTTGGAGAATATATTAAGGAGATCAGGAGGAATAAGAGGAAAATTTTTTTTTTCAAAAAGACCTTATAGTTTTTGAGAAAATTGATGTTAAAGTTTCAAAGGAAAAATGTAAACATTTAAAAACCCGCCGACTTTAACGGTTAATAGCAAAGCCTGCTTAAAGTTTAGCAACACCAAATTCCCAGGGTATATTAAGGGGATCAGTGGGAATGAGAGGAAAAATTTTTTTTTCAAAAAGACCTTATAGTTTTTGAGAAAATCGATTTTTAAATTTCAAGGGCGAAAATGTCTTTTAAATGCGGAAAATGTCAGTTTTTTTTGCACAGGTAACAATAGTGTATTATTTTCATAGATTCCCCCAAGTGGGAAGAGTTTTACTTACTTTGTTCTGAGTGTGGGAAATATAAAAAAAAAAACATGTGGGGTCCCCCCTCCCAGACCTCTTTAACCCCTTGTCCCCCATGCAGGCTGGGATAGCCAGAATGCGGAGCACCGGCCACGTGGGGCTCCGCACCCTGACTATACCAGCCCGCATGGTCCATGGATTGGGGGGTCTCGGAAGGGGAGGGGCAGCCAAGCTCTCCCCTCCCCCTCTGAGCCCTTGTCCAATCCAAGGACAAGGGGCTCTTCTCCACCTCCGATGGGCGGTGGAGGTGGAGGCCGTGATTTCCTGGGGGGGAGGTTCATGGTGGAATCTGGGAGTCCCCTTTAAAAAGGGGTCCCCCAGATGCCCACCCCCCCTCCCAGGAGAAATGAGTATAGAGGTACTTGTACCCCTTACCCATTTCCTTTAAGAGTTAAAGTAAATAAACACACAGACACTTAGAAAAAGTATTTTAATTGAACAAAAAACATAACCACGAAAAAAGTCCTTTAATATTCTTAATTAACCATTAATACTTACCTGTCCCTTTAAATAAATGATCCCTCGCAATATCCTCGGAAATGTTCTATCAGTTACAATGTAACAAAGTTATTACAATGTAACAACTTTGTTACATTGTAACTACGCCGCACCCGACGTCACTCACCGCCGCCGCCGCGTCTGTGCTGCAGGACCCGACAGAGCTCTGAGCTATAGCTCAGAGATCTCTAAGCATCTTTGTATTTGGGCTCCTTTAAATCAGAAGGAACCCCATTGGTCTGCTAAGGACCAATGGGGCTCCTTGGAGCCCAAATACAAAGATGCTTAGAGAGCTCTGAGCTATAGCTCAGAGCTCTGTCGGGTCCTGCAGCACAGACGCGGTGGCGGCGGCGGCGGTGAGTGACGTCGGGTGCGGCGTAGTTACAATGTAACAAAGTTGTTACATTGTAATAACTTTGTTACATTGTAACTGATAGAACATTTCCGAGGATATTGCGAGGGATCATTTATTTAAAGGGACAGGTAAGTATTAATGGTTAATTAAGAATATTAAAGGACTTTTTTCGTGGTTATGTTTTTTGTTCAATTAAAATACTTTTTCTAAGTGTCTGTGTGTTTATTTACTTTAACTCGTAAAGGAAATGGGTAAGGGGTACAAGTACCTCTATACTCATTTCTCCTGGGAGGGGGGGTGGGCATCTGGGGGACCCCTTTTTAAAGGGGACTCCCAGATTCCACCATGAACCTCCCCCCCAGGAAATCGCGGCCTCCACCTCCACCGCCCATCGGAGGTGGAGAACAGCCCCTTGTCCTTGGATTGGACAAGGGCTCGGAGGGGGAGGGGAGAGCTTGGCTGCCCCTCCCCTTCCGAGACCCCCCAATCCATGGACCATGCGGGCTGGTATAGTCAGGGTGCGGAGCCCCACGTGGCCGGTGCTCCGCATTCTGGCTATCCCAGCCTGCATGGGGGACAAGGGGTTAAAGAGGTCTGGGAGGGGGGACCCCACGTGGTTTTTTTTTTTTATATTTCCCACACTCAGAACGAAGTAAGTAAAACTCTTCCCACTTGGGGGAATCTATGAAAATAATACACTATTGTTACCTGTGCAAAAAAAACTGACATTTTCCGCATTTAAAAGACATTTTCGCCCTTGAAACTTAAAAATCGATTTTCTCAAAAACTATAAGGTCTTTTTGAAAAAAATTTTATTCCTCTTATTCCCACTGATCCCCTTAATATACGCTGGGAATTTGGTGTTCCTAAACTTTAAGCAGGCTTTGCTATTAACCGTTAAAGTCGGCGGGTTTTTAAATGTTTACATTTTTCCTTTGAAACTTTAACATCGATTTTCTCAAAAACTATAAGGTCTTTTTGAAAAAAAATTTTCCTCTTATTCCTCCTGATCTCCTTAATATATTCTCCAAATTTGAGGCTCTTAGCATTTAAGGGGGCTTTGCTATTAACCCTTAAAGTCGGCGGCTTTTTTATATTATACGGAGCGTTACGGTTTAACGCGAAATTACGGTAGCGTTTAATGCGAAATTACGGCATGAACGAAACGCAAAATTACGCGTTGAAAATTACGCTTACGGTATTTTCAATTACGATTTTAATGGCAATTACGCTACCGTAATTTCACATCGTAATCGCAAATTTCGCATGCGTAATTTTAGTAATGCGAAATTACGAAAATTTCGGCTCAACTCTACTTGGGTTCACCAGACTCACCACCAGACCCGCCTCAGCAGCAGCAGTAGCCCAGCCATTGCGTGGTTCACAACATTCACAAACATCAGACGACGCTGACACTGTCACTTTCCGGAGTAGTGCTCTTGAGGTCTCCCAGTGTTCATCAAACACAACAACCAACAGCCCTTCCGTGTGCAGCGCTACGGTTCAGTTGTCTGTGTGGGAGATGTTTGAGCGCAAGAGGAAATTGCCAGCAAATGACCCCCGGGCCGTAGCAGTAACAGCCAGCATAGCCAAGCTTCTGGCCTGCGAAATGCTGCCATATCGAGTGGTGGAGACAAACAGCTTCAAGGGCATGATGTCAGTGGCCATCCCACGTTACGTGGTTCCCAGCCGCTACCACTTTGCGCGCTCTGCAGTGCCTGAGTTGCATGAGCACGTGGTCAGCAAAATAACCCGAAGCTTGAAGAATGCCGTTGCCTGCAAGGTTCACCTCACCACTGACACTTGGACGAGTTCGTTCGGACAGGGTCGATACATCTCCCTTACCGCGCACTGGGTGAACCTTGTGGAGCCTGGCAGCGATTCCTCACCTGCTACGGCACGGGTGTTGCCCACGCCGCAAACAGCTGCACCGCCGTCCCTCCCACTGGATAACAACAGCAGCACCTACCTCTCTGACTCCTTCTCCTCCAACGCATCTCAAAGCTGTACCTCATCCGGAAACGCTAACCCAGCAGCAGTAGGATCGTGGAAGCAGTGCAGCACAGCTGTTGGCATGCGTCAGCAAGCGTTGCTGAAGCTGATCTGCCTTGGGGATAAGCAGCACACAGGGGAGGAAATTTGGAAGGGAATAAAGTAACAGACGGATTTGTGGCTGGCACCGCTGGACCTGAAACCGGGCATGGTTGTGTGTGATAATGGGAGTAATCTCATTCGCGCTTTAAGGTTGGCTAAGCTGACACACATCCCTTGCCTGGCGCACGTGATGAACCTAGTAGTTCAGCGGTTCCTGAGGACATACCCAGGCGTGGCCGATCTTCTGTTGAAGGTGCGTCGAGTGGCCAAACATTGTAGAAATTCCAGTACTGCTTCGGGGACACTCGCCAAGATGCAGGAGCGCTTCAATCTCCCCCACCATCGCTTGCTGTGTGATGTCCTTACGCGCTGGAATTCTACGCTGCACATGCTAGCACGCTTTTGTGAGCAGAAGAGTGCAGTGGTCCAGTACATGACGGCGCAGTACCGAGGCGCATCCGGACAGCTGCCAAGCTTCTGTGGATCCGATTGGGCCAACATGTTGGACCTCTGCCAAGTCCTCCAAAATTTTGAGCAATCCACGTTGCTTGTGAGCAGTGACAACTCTTCAGTCAGCATTACCATACCACTGCTGTGTTTACTGAAGAGGTCAATGTTGAAAATCAAGGAAACAGCTGTCATGATGCAACTGGGGGAATCTGAAGGAGAAAACGATCAGCGTGATGGTACCAACATCAGGCCATCCGCCTCAGGGAACGCTGGCCCCAGCAGCTATGACGAAGAAGAGGAGGAGGAACAGCTGGAGTTGGAGCAGGAATTTCATGCCACCACTGATGAGGGCCAGAGCGGTGCACGTTGGACTTCCACAATTCAGCGCGAATGGTCAGCAGAAGCAGACCAGGAGGAAGGTGACGACTATGATGCATCACAACAACTATCACAACGCTCACAAGAGGATGATGAGGATTCTGGTAGGACTCTGGCACACATGGCTCAATTCATGCTAGACTGCATTGAACGCGACCCACGCATTGTGCGCATTCTGGACAACACCAATTACTGGGTTTATACCCTTCTGGATCCACGGTACAAACACAATGTTCCAAAACTGCTTGAAGAAAGAGTCAGACAGGTCAAAATGGAAGAATACCAGCAGGCCCTTGTGGAGACTTTAGAGAGGAGATTGACATCCTCCCCCTCCTCTAGCCAGTTGTACGCCGACAGACTGACTTCCGCAAACCCAGGACGACCAGGAGGGCAGCAAACAACGCAAGCCACAGCTAGTGCCCAAAAGGGAATGGTATCGGCAGTGTCCTTGGAGTGGGAAAATTTTCTGACACCCATGCAGCAGCAGCCCACTGAACAGCAAGCGTGCAGATCCACCTCCAACACCGATCGCCTGGAGAAGATGGTCAAGGACTACATGTCAGATGACGTAGCTGTGTCGAACAATCCATCTGCACCCTTCAACTATTGGGTATCGAAGCTAGACACCTGGCACGAACTGGCAATGTACGCAATAGAGGTGCTGGCTTGCCCGGCAGCCAGCGTTATGTCGGAACGCTGTTTCAGTGCTGCCGGAGGCATCGTCACAGATCGGCATATCCGCCTCTCCACAGAAAATGCAGACCGTCTGACTCAAATTAAAATGAATCAATCCTGGATTGGAAATGACTACGCAACACTCCAGGACCCCAACCAAGTAACATGACCAATGAACATCTGGGATGGTGTAGCGTTTCCGGTCCCTGTTTATTGAACCTCTCATCTGTATTACATTTATGACTGCATGGCGGCAAAAAGCATTGCTGCTATATCCGCACGCTTTTTGTCCTCATGCAAGGCCTGGGTTGTTGTGTCTCAAAAAGCATGGCCTTCTCCTCCTGCTCCTGCTCCTGTTCCATCACGTGTGCTGCTGCTGGGTTAGCGTTGCCAGTCCCTGTTTATGGAACCTCTTATCTTTATTACATTTATGACTGCATGGCGGTACAAAGCATGCTATCTGCACGCTTCTTGTCCTCATGCAAGGCCTGGGTTGTTGTGTCTCACAAAGCGTGGCCTTCTCCTCCTGCGCCTCCTCCTGTTCCATCACGTCTGCTGGGTTAGCGTTGCCGCGTGGTCCCTGTTTATTGAACCACTTATCTTTATTACATTTATGACTGCATGGCGGTACAAAGCATGCTATCCGCACGCTTCTTGTCCTCATGCAAGGCCTGGGTTGTTGTGTCTCACAAAGCGTGGCCTTCTCCTCCTGCGCCTCCTCCTGTTCCATCACGTCTGCTGCTGCTGGGTTAGCGTTGCCGCGTGGTCCCTGTTTATTGAACCACTTATCTTTATTACATTTATGACTGCATGGCGGTACCTCATGCAAGGCCTGGGTTGTTGTGTCTCACAAAGCGTGGCCTTCTCCTCCTGCGCCTCCTCCTGTTCCATCACGTCTGCTGCTGCTGGGTTAGCGTTGCCGCGTGGTCAGTGGCGGACTGGCCCGGGGGGACAGGGGCCAATTTCCCCCCGGGCCGCCTCCTGTACCTTGCATCAGGGCTGCCCAGGGCCGATACTTATTTTATAGAAGCGGCTGGTTTCCTCCCCTGAACGTACACTCGCTCCTGCTATAGATGCTGCTAGGCAACAGAGGTCCTGCCCCCTGCCTGCAGAAACAGTCAACCAGTGAGGGGAGAGCAGCTCCAGCGCGTCATTTGAAATGGCCAGGCTGCCGGAGGATTCCAGTCTTGCCTGCCTGGCGAAAGGAATGCTGCAGTTTCTCCCTCAATCCCAGCCTCCTGATTGAAGCTGGAAGGGACACTGATCACAGCAGACACCAGGTACAGAGCAGACTTTTGTAAGCAGACACCTCCTCTCCTCTCCTCTCTATTTGTTTATTGTGCAAAGCTCTGATGACACTAGCCCTGCATCTCGCTGTCTCCTGAATACCTGTAACCCTTTCACTGCTGCCTTCTGGTGTTAACTTTTTGCAGCACTGGCACTTTGTATTTAAGTTATGCATATTTATGTATTCTGCATTGGCTGCACACTGATAAATTGTACTACCTTAAAGGACTTCTGAGGTAAAATATATAATCTCTTGTTTTACTCACTTCTTCCAGCCCCAAGCAGCCATCTCAGTCCCTCGCAGCAGCTCCAGACCTTCTTGGTGTCCCTGCTAGCTGCCTGCAATTATGGCGACTTGCCGGCAGGGTCAGTTTTTCTGCACCTGCCTCCACATCCACGTCATCTGGTGCATACTGCACCTGCACAGTAGATGTGCGCAAGCACAATGTGCGCCAGAGGATGTGGACGCGCAGGCGCAGAAGAGCCGACCCTGCCAGTGGAAGGCCAGCGGGGACACTGAGGAGGACTGGAGCTGCTACGAAGGACTGAGACGGCTGCTCATGGCTGGAAGAAGCCCCAGGTGAGTAAAAAATAGATGTTTATTTTTTTACTTTGCATCAGAAGTTCTTTAAAGGAATCCTTAAAGAGACTCTGTAACGACAAAAAGATCCCCTGGGGGGTACTCACCTCGGGTGGGGGAAGCCTCAGGATCCTAATGAGGCTTCCCACGCCGTCCTCTGTCCCACGGAGGTCTCGCTGCAGCCCTCCGAACAGCCGGCGACTGTGCCCGACTGTTCAATTCAATATTTACCTTTGCAGGCTCCAGCGGGGGCGCTGTGGCTGCTTTCGCTCCGAAGGAGGCGGAAATACCCGATCTCAGTCGGGTCCGCTCTACTGCGCAGGCGCCGGAGACTTGCGCCTGCGCAGTAGAGCGGACCCGACTGAGATCGGGTATTTCCGCCTCCTTCGGAGTGAAAGCAGCCAGAGCGCCTGCGCAGGAGCCTGCAAAGGTAAATATTACGTCACCGCTGTACGGAGGGCTACAGCGAGACCCCCGAGGGACGGCAGACGGCGTGGGAAGCCTCATTAGGATCCTGAGGCTTCCCCCATCCGAGGTGAGTACCCCCCAGGGGACGTTTTAACATTACAGATTCTCTTTAAAGTGTCAGCCCCATGATGTACTCCTTCGCTGTCCTCTCTGGCTGCTTTTTTTGTCTTTTAGTATTACACAACCTCTCTCCCCCGGTAATCTGGCCACTTGCAGCAAGTCGTGCGCTTCTGCACATGCTCTGCCACGCATGCGCTCCTGTCCTCGGGAGTGCTATGCGCCTGCACAGTATTACTCCCACCTGTAAGGGGGGAGGGAAGGGGCAGTCGAGCTACACCTGCGCAGAAGAGTGCGGCCAGCCAGATTACTGTGGGGGACAATGGAGCCAGCGAAGAGGCCAATGAGGGAGCCCACGTACCTCATGGGCTGGAAGAAACCCCAGGTAAGTATAAATACATAATCTCAAATTTCCTCTGTCAGTGGTCCTCAAACTAAGGCCCGCGGGCCGGATGTGGCCCCCTGAGGCTTTTTTACCTGCCCCCCACACACAAATTGTATTACATAGATGCGGTCAGCTGCATATTTAAATATTCCTGGTCCCTATATAAAATAGCAGTGTTGGCACCGCCCATCCACATGGAAGCCAGAATGCAGTCATTCGTTGGTTTCCAAGTAGTAGCACAACCAATAGAGCTTCAAACTTGCACATGATAATGCGTCTCTTAAGGCTCAGCAAACAATTGAAGAAACCATGGGAAAGAGGCCCTGCCTAGAGACATACTGATAATATATTACACTTACATCCAGTTATGATGCAAAATTGGTTACTGCCCTCTCCCGAGAATGAAGCGTGGCCACGGGAGAGGGCAGTAACCAATGAGAGGGCTGCTAGACCATCAGGTAGTTAGCCTCCATAGAAGCAGCAGACCGATGCGAACACGCAAGGCGATCTCCCCCTTCTCCCCCCAGCAGCTGGGACCTCTTCATTTTGGTAAGCACGGCAGGCACGCTCACACTATATTTTTGCTGTAGATATGTGCAATGCACACACTTTCTAATATCCCTGGCATATTTGAGATAGCCCTGTTTCTTGCATACGCACTTTTGAAAGCATGCAGCACTTTTCTGTATATTTTTCACAGACATGGTTTTTTTGACAACAGGGCAACACTTATATTTACCATTGTGTGACAGTCAGGGATCTGTGCAATAGTATTGATTTTGTTTATTAGACACGATATGTTTTTCATTGTGACACTGATAAGGCAACAGCACTTTCACAGTTGCTGGAGAGATTTCCGATAATCGGTTTAAGAAGGTGGTTTTATATGGTAAAAATTATTCATAACTGGATGTAAGCATGATATATTATCAGTATATCTCTAGACAGGGCCTCTTTCCCATGGTTTCTTCATTCGCTGGTTTCCAATCAAATTCCACATCAGGTGACACTGCTGTCCAATCTGCAGGTTGTCACCTGGGTATGCTTCACTGTCTGGCCCATAAAGACTTCTACATCATTTTATGTATACTCCGGCCCCCTAGCAGTCTGAAGTATGTTGACCCGGCCCCCGACTCAAAAGGTTTGGGGACCCCTGCTCTAAGTAAACCTAATGTGGTCAGTGTAACTTACCTAGGGCTTTTTGTAGTCCTTCTGGTCCTATTGATCCCTCTCTGATATCCATTCAGCAGCTGTTCCATCTGAAAGTTGCATGTGCCTCCTGAATATTCTGTGCTTGCAAAGTTTGTTTAAATTGCTATTGCGCACGTGGCGAACATTCCCAACTATAGGAGCACGACCAGGGAGGCTTGTGGCCGTGCCTGGTCCCTCATCCTCTGCAGGGGTATCAGGCTGAGCTGTCCCTGTGCTCCACGGCCCCCTTAAGAGTAGGTCTGACATGTCCCCGATCCAGCGGCAAATCTCTCTGTTCTCCACATGCTGGGAGTGACCATGGAGACTTTCCGGCCATTTATTGTACAGATACCATGGTTACTCCCAGCGCGGTCGCCTCCATGATGAGCAGTCTCTCTCCCTTACTACGGTACTACCACCTACTGCCAACTGTTATTAATCACATCATTAGGCAACACCGGCATTAGGAGGAAGCAGAGAGAGAGAGAACACTTATGGAGGGGCCCAGGAGTAGGCGAGTTGACTGCCGCTGCTCCCGCTGCAAGGAGTGGGGGAACACGAGCCATGGGGGTGGGGCATAGGGGGGAACAAAAGTGACGAAAGATACAGGTGACAAGAGGCAGAGGGGGGACAGGTGACACAGGGACATGAGGTGACACAGAGGGGGACAAGAGAGGTAGAGAGGGAACAGATGTAACACAAGGGGACAAAATATATTGGGGGACAAAAAAAGGCACAGGGGACATGAGGTAACAGAGGTGACACAGAAAACAGATGTAACCCGTGGGGTCAAAAGAGGGGAACAGGTGACACAGGGAGACAAAAAAGGCACAGGAGAAACAAAAGTGACAAAGTGAGGAACAGGGGACATGCGATAACACAGAGGGAGACAAAAGAGGCACAGAGGTAACACAGGGGGGCAAAAAAGGCACGGGGGGGGGACGACAGGTGACATAGAGGAACACAGAAGAGGCACAGAAATTACAGTGTTCTGACTTAAGAATGGATTCAGATTAAGAACGAACCTATATTCCCTATCTCCTTCATTAACCGGGGACTACCTGTATTTCGCTACCTTCTTTATTAGGTATGTCTTGCTAGTACTGAATATGATATTTTTTTGCCATCAGAACTGCCTAAAATCTTTATGGCAGTATTCAGGGATTTTTGGTCCATACTGACATAATAGTGTCATGCAGTTGGACCCGCCCACACCATGCCAGGGTCACACCCATTTTTGTCATTCACCTCACTGTCGTAATACCCCCCAGGCACGCCCCCCCCAGGGCCTCTGAGTTGTGTTTTCCCCCCAGGCCAAAAGGTCCCAGTCCTCCCCTGCGCGTGGTCCCTGTTTATTGAACCACTTATCTTTATTACATTTATGACTGCATGGCGGTACCTCATGCAAGGCCTGGGTTGTTGTGTCTCACAAAGCGTGGCCTTCTCCTCCTGCGCCTCCTCCTGTTCCATCACGTCTGCTGCTGCTGGGTTAGCGTTGCCGCGTGGTCCCTGTTTATTGAACCACTTATCTTTATTACATTTATGACTGCATGGCGGTACAAAGCATGCTATCCGCACGCTTCTTGTCCTCATGCAAGGCCTGGGTTGTTGTGTCTCACAAAGCGTGGCCTTCTCCTCCTGCGCCACCCTCCTCCTGTTCCATCACATGTGCTGCTGCTGGGTTAGCGTTACCGGTCCCTTTTCCTGGAACCTCTTATATGTATTACATTTATGACTGCATGCCGACAAAAAGCATGTTACCTGTGCAAAGAAAACAGACATTTCCCGCATTTAAAAGACAGTTTTCCCTTTGAAACTTTAAAATCGATTTTCTCAAAAACTATAAGCTCTTTTTGCTAAAAATTTTTTCCTCTTGTACCCACTCCAAAGGTGCACATACCCTGTAAATTTGGGGTATGTAGCATGTAAGGAGGCTTTACAAAGCACAAAAGTTCGGGTCCCCATTGACTTCCATTATGTTCGGAGTTCGGGTCGAACACCCGAACATCGTGGCCATGTTCGGCCTGTTCGGCCCGAACCCGAACATCTAGATGTTCGCCCAACACTAGTAAAGGCCTCCAGAATGGAGAAAGGAGTAAGATGGGGCGCATGCGCAACAGATGGGCCGTGGAAGTACGATAAAAAAGGGGAGACAGTTTACCATCACCAAAGAAATAATAATAGATCAATAAAAATTAGAGTCTAGGTTGACGAGATTGCCCTATTGAACGAAAAGAGAGGATAGATTATATATGTATATGTATAATGTACGAACATTCTAAAAGGGATTAGCCTTTGGTAGCAATATAAGATTTCCTGCAGGAAGGACATCTAGTGGACATATATATAATACATACAGAGAACTTGAAAACCAAAAAACAAAGCTACTGAACACACAAAAATGAATAAGTAAACATCATAATGTGTACAGATCCCAGACAGCTTCCTCTTAATCCAGACTCTCTCTTGAGACCAATTTTAGTGGCTACAATGTGCCTGCTGACTGTGATGTAGAGGGTCAACGTTGACCCTAATGATACACTATGGGGGAGAATCGAACTTCAGGAAAAGTTTGCAGTTCTCCGTGAACGCGAACCACCGAAGTTCACAGGAGAACCGTTCGGGCCATCTCTAACCCTCTTGTGATCCTCCTCTGTCCAATTGTGTCCCTCTCTGCCACTTGTCCTCTTCTATCCCTGCTGTGTAAGCCGACAGAGGCGCCAAAAAAATACAATTTTCTAAAAATTTTAAAATGAGATGAGGCAGAGGTGGACCTACCTCCTCCAAGCAGACATAAAAGACTGTTGTATTTATTCAAAACAACAAAGGTTTATTTGTATACTCCAGGAAGTGCAAGTGCAACACGCTTCGCAGGCATCTCCCGCCCCACTAGGCAATACAAATGGAGCATATACCCATACAGGTCTGGTGCAAAGCTCAGTGCCTCTGCTGATATTGTGGTTACCTGGATGGTAACCCTTGTTTGTGAGTAGATCTACATACTTACCTTTACATATTCATCCTACCAGTGCATACTACACTATAATGGGCTCTCGGTTTCTCTATCTCTCTATCCCTGCTGTGTTCTCCCTAGCCACTCTTAATACTTCTAACAGTTGTCCTCCAACCTTGTATCCAACATTGGAAGTATTGTCTCGCACTCACTAATGGCTCAAACCCATAGTCTTTAAGGGGAGTGCGACAGCTGAAAAGAGGGATGATGCCCTCTATGCAGTATTCAACAAGGAAGAAAGCTGGCACTTCCAAAATCAATCTTTTAGTTCCATGTAAAAATATGGCCATATTTTTACATGGAACTAATAAAGATAGATTTTGGATGTGCCAGCTTCCAACCATGTGTCTAGCTGCTGCTCTAAGCAGCGTACACATGCTAGTACTCCATCTTCATTCTCCAGTTAGCAGGGATAAAAGAGGACATGGGGACACAAATGGACTGGTGCAGGGCCGGTTCTTTTGCTGCCTGAGGCAAACTTGTGAGGATGCCGCCGCCCCGCCTCCCCCCATAGTTACTTTGACCCCAGTATCTCTGGAGGGGGTAGCAGCCAGGACATGAGAGCAGCAGGCACAGTGGTGAGAAGGGGTGTCAGACCCTCTGGTCCAGACTGCATTCCACCACCGCATCACTAGGGAGCCCCAGGTGTGAGAGGGTCTGACCCCCTCCCCGCCACTGTGCCCGCTGCCCCCACATCCTGGCTGCCTCACCTTATGGGTGGCCCGGGCCCTGGTATGGTGGCTGCAGCAGGGCACTTGTCAGGGAAACCTTTAAGCTGGACCATAAGGCACACCGACTTTCCCCCCCACTTTTGAGGGAGAAAAGGTGCTTCTTATGGTCAAAAAAATACGGTAATCTACTTGCATCCCTACAGATTTTCTGTGTTTATTCCAATGGCACATTCATTTCACAGGGTGGAGGCATCTGCCTCTGTGTACACACTAGTTGTGTGTAATCACTACCATCTCAGTAACAGAGAAGAGTCATGTAAATCTATTTTCCAGTGAAACATGAGTAAAAGTTCACAGCATTGGCTAAAGTGAACACAAGAGTAAAAAATAGGTATGTCTTTATAAAAAGCTTGTTAAATAATTTAAAATGATGATAGTTTTTGGTCCGTGACTGCTCTGGAACTGCTTGCTCATGTTTCTCAGTCCAATAAGTCCATGCTCTGCTTGAAACTCTATCAGTTTCTCCTATCCATAAACAGCATTCGAGAAGTTTATCCTTTTTCATGTTTATCAACTTTATTTGCATTTCTCTATCCATGCACAGTAGTCCCCCTCCTCCCCATATGTAGCCATCTGCTTGCAGAAATCTGGCCCTGATTAGCAGGAAGGACATATGAGAAAGGACATTTTTATTTTGTAAAATAACAAAAACAAACACAATGTATGGATATTGTCAGTGTACGAAATAAAACTAAAATAATATTAAAGTTAAAGCAAACCTGTCATATGAAATAGTTAGATACTTTAGTATAGGAAAGCTTTTGTATAGTCCAAAGGCTACCCTGTCCACCGCCACTGGGCAGGACCCTCTCCTAGTTCAGAGAGCTTCCCTTTGTGTAAAAGCAAACAAACAAGCGGACGTGTGTGTTTGCACACGCGCACTGACTGGCGGTGGTGGCGGCAGGAAGGCACCTAGAGTCCATTTTTAAACGGGCTTAGGTCAACTAGTAGTAACATAAAGCCACTCGTGAATGGGATGTGTTCAGAGGATCTCTCCACAGCAAAGGTCTATCCATAGGCTTCTCATCTATCTATCTATCTATCTATCTATCTATCTATCTATCTATCTATCTATCTATCTATCTATCTATCTATCTGCAGTACCTAACTACATTATCTATCTATCTACTGTAAATATTGCAGGCTTGCTTCAAATCAGGATTAAACTCTGCTTTTCAAATAATAAAAAAATAATTCTGCATTGATTAAAATGCATAGAAATCGTAGCGCCCCCCCCCCCCCCCAATAATTACACAGTCAGGAGAATTTACCTGTTGGAACTTGCAGTCCCTTATTTCCAAAGCTGAGGGAGAGGAAGTTCTTCTTCAGCTATTGCAATTTTGGGAGCGATTTTTGATACAATTGCAAATTTTTGCTGTTTTTTGGAGCTATTGCATTTTTTATGCAAAATTGAACTCAAGATGGATGCTCACCGAGGATGAATATAAAGAGAAATATTTACCAGGGTGTCAGGCTTTGGACACAGGAAAAGGTGTTACAGGTACAGTAAATCGGGCCAACGCTACAACCCCAGCCCCCCCCCAAGACCGCCAGACCCAGCATCACCTTCTTCCCCCAAGCTGACTTCTAGTTCCTTCCCCAGCAAAATCCCCTAGCTGACCTTCCAATACCCCTGTTCACTACTGTAACTATACCTTGCTGTGTTACTCGATGCCTGTCTATTGTGCTAGTCAATCATCTGTATTACTACCAATGCCTTGCGTACCACAAATATTTCATCAGTATGAAAACAGTCACACTTGACGAATAAATCTGATTCTGATGTTTATTGTGAGGGTGTCAAAACATGTTTGTTTGTTTTGTTATATTTATCATATATGGTGTTTAATCCTGCTTTAAGTTCATTTTTATTTTAAGCATGATAACAAAACTATATGTTAGCGATTTCACCCCTGAAAAGTAATCACAAGCCTACTGTTATTGCACTCTGAGATTGATAAATAGTTCATTAGTCCTTATACTTGTCTATATGTTTTGAAAGAATGTGCAGCTGTCAGACTCTGAGCGCCTTAATGGATCAAACCTAGTGCTTTCTCTGTGGTTAATGAAAATGTAAACATAGCCCACCATCTTCACCTGTCTTTAAAATCGGTGACATGCCTGGATGTGATAATGGCTTCCCATTAGATGGAATATACATTTAATATGATCTCCCTGGATACCTATCAGATAACAGGCTGTGGCAAAAACAAATAGACATCCCACGTCCAGTTATTATTCTTTCAGACGCTATACAGAATGGAATCCATCAAGCAAGTAAACAAGAAAATTCATATTTACTGATAAAGAAGATGTATGAAAATGTAATGCCATCTCGAGCCATGGTTAGCGGTGTAAGTCAATTCTGCCATTATGGTACATTGAAATACCTCTGCGCTGCTAGTGTGCTCAATGTATGGATCTGCCGAATCATTTAATGCTTGAGGAAACAGATGGAGTCATCAATCTCAGGGCTAGCGACTCGATTTAGTTATTATTTCATACAGAACATATTGTAAATGACAAAGGAGTCTGCATTCTAGAGATTTATGCTAGGTTTGCGGTAACATTTAAGTAAGAAGAAAATGACAACTTCCATATGTAAATAAACTGCAGCAGGGTATAGATAAGGAATATGCTGAAAAGGTCACAGCCAAACAATGCGTCTCAGAGTAATGAAACGCCCTCCATAAAATCCAATGACGTTGATTGTTTTAGAAAGGCTTAAAAATCAACTCATGCGTTTTGAGCATCTTAAAAGGATCACTGTCGTGAAAATTTTAAAATTTAAAATACATGTAAACACATGCAAATAAGAAGCATGTTTCTTCCAGAGTGAAATGAGCCATAACTTACTTCTCTCCTATGCTACTGTCACTTACAATAGGTAGTAGAAATCTGACATTACAGACAGGTTTTGGGCTAGTCTATCTCTCCATGGGGAGAGCATGGCCTTTATTCTTTATAAAGACATTCCCTGAAAAAGATTTATAAAAAGATGCTGGTCAGCCTCCCTGCTCACTGCACACTTTTTTGGCAGTTGGACGGAGCAACTGCCATTCACTAAGTGCTTTTGACAATAAAGAGATGGGTTAGTCCAAAACCTGACGGTTCTGTCAGCTCTCTACTACTTACTGTAAGTGACAGCAGCATGGGAGAAAAGTAATTTATGGTGCCTTTTACTCTGAAAGAAATGTACTTTTTATCTTTATGTGTTTACATATAATTTACATTTTAAGATTTTCGTGACAGTGGTCCGTTAAAATAATCCGGCAGTACCATAGTGTATGTAGCATACTTGGAGGCAAACTTTGAAAGCTAGAAAAATGTATGCTGGCCACAAAAGTGATGGAAAAGATGTTTCAAGGGGTCTAACACCTGGAGGGGGGCATGGTGGAGTGGGATACAGGCCAAATGTCCCCGGGAAAAATCCGGATTGATTACAAAGCAGCGTTTTAAGGGAAGAAATCACACTGAATGCTAAATTGCAGGCCTAAAGTGCTTTGAAACATCTTGCATGTGTATACATCATTCAGGGAGTGTAATTGGAGTACTGCTTCACACTGACACACCAAACTCACTGTGTAACACACTGCAAACAGCTGTTTGTGTAGTGACGGCCATGCTGGACTGGTGCGCACCGTGGCCAGAGTGTAGGCCGTGGCGTTTTTCAAGCCCATATGGTCGCCGGGCTGTGGTGGCTCAATGATAGAACAACAGTGACTGTCCAGCTGATCAAATTTGGTCTGTCCACAATGAAGCAATGACCTTATTATCTTTGGTGTGCCACCCCCCGAGACACTCATATAGCCGGCGGTCATTGCTTCATTGTGATACGCAAGCCCCTTCATCGCGGCAAGGTAATGATCACGAAGGCGAATGGGCACATGTACATGCCTTTTGTTTTGTTGTTGCAGCCGCAGTGCAGCCAGAAAAATTAGGCAGGCATGTACACGCACCAGAAAAATTATTATAGCGGCCGCTGCTAGCAGCGGCCTTAAAAATTCAGGAATCCGCCTGAGGTCCTGGACCCTGTTGGTGGCAGAGAAGGCAGTCAAGCGGCCTGCAGGCAGAGATGCTGTGTGGGGAGTGACTTAGTCTTAGGGCAGGCAGAGATGCTGTGTGTGGGGACTGACTTAGTCTTCGGGCGGGCAGTAGCCCTCTGGGATCCATGCCTCATTCATTTTGATAAAGGTGAGGTACTGAACACTTTTGTGACTTAGGCAACTTCTCTTCTCACTGACAATGCCTCCAGCTGCGCTGAAGGTCCTTTCTGACAGGACGCTTGCAGCAGGGCAAGAGAGAAGTTGGATGGCAAATTGGGACAGCTCTGGCCACAGGTCAAGCCTGCGCAACCAGTAGTTCAAGGGTTCATCGTCGCTGCTTGCAGTGTCTACATCCACATTTAAGGCCAGGTAGTCGGCTACCTGCCAGTCCAGGCGTTGGTGGAGGGTGAATCCGGAAGCACTAAGGTGAGGCGTTGGACTAAAGAATGTCCGTATGTCTGACATCACCATGAGATCGCTGGAGCGTTCTGTCTAGGGATGGGACGGCGAATCCACGAATCCCTCGAATATTGGGAAATATTCGAGATTCGTGAATTCGAATCCCAATGTCATTTACCGCTATCCACATCCGCCGAATCTCGACGCTGCATCCCCACGCATCCGCCGCTCGCACTCGTCCTCCTACTACCTCCCTGCGCCTCCTCCGCTCGCCCACCTGCATAGTTAGTTCAACTCACCTATCCAGAGCGGAGCGCAGAGCGGCAGACCTCTCACTGACTTCCTGGTTCCCTCTAGTGACGGCCTTTACAATGACGTCATCAGTAAAAGCCGGTCCGGCCACTAGGGTGAACAGGGAAGTAACGAAGAGGTCTGCCGCTTTGCGCTCCACGGGAAAGGTGAGTAGATACTTATTTATGCAGGGAGGGTGAGCGGAGGAGGCACAGGGACGGAGGAGGCCGTGGGGGGTTGGGGGGGCTACCTACCTAAAGGCCCCTATACATACCTACCTAAAGGCCCCTATACCTACCTACATACCTACCTATACTTAAGGCCCTATACCCTGCTACCTATACTGAAAGTCCCTTTACCTACCTACCTAAAGGCCCCTATACCTACCTACATACCTACACTTAAGGCCCTATACCCTGCTACCTATACTGAAGGTCCCTTTACCTACCTACCTACCTAAAGGCCCCTATTGCAGTTTGTGCCTTTTCTCCATGTGCCTTCGTAAGGTGTGTGTTGGCCTTTCCAGGGCTCAATTATTGGAGGCAGAGAGAACAGATGGCTTTGCTCCGATCTGAGGCAGACACATTAAAAATTTTCCAAACCGCGTAGCCCCCCCAGGGGTGATGGCACTATGGTGGCAGCTGACGTTGAAGGGCATGTTGGCTGGCTGTGCACAGGGCTGATCAGAACAGCTGAATTCTGATTTCGTCAAAATTCCGTGTACCGCATGCGAAAACCGAATTTCGTGTTCCGAATTTTCATGTTCCGAGTACATTTTTATTGAAGTCAATAGTGCCAACTTCTGTGGTTAATTGTAAAGCCCCTGTACATGCTATCATCACCAAATTTGACATGTATGTTAAGCAGATGGGTAGGAACATTGTACAGAAACAAATTTGTGAAAAGACCTTATAGTTTTTGAGCAAATCGATTTCACAGTTTTATAGGAAAAATGGATTTTAAACGGTGTAAAATGACACTGCTGCAATACAGGTTACTGCATTCCGAGTAGTGATGGGCGAACACCTGGATGTTCGGGTTCGGGAAAGTTCGCCGAACATGGCCGAGATGTTCGGCATGTTCGGGCCGAACCCCGAACTTCCCGAACATCCCGCTTTTGGGGGCCCTATGGGGTCGCAGGCATAAGGGGGGAGCATGCCCCGATCGCGGGGGGGGGGGGTCGGAAATTCCCCCCACCCCCTCCGCTAGCGCTAGGAGTCCGGAGAGTGACGTGTTGAGGGAGGCCGGGCAGCGGGCGGTTCAGCGGTAGTACCCTTGCGGTACTTCCGCCCTTTCTCTGACCTCACGCCCGCTGCCCGGCCTCCCTCAATGCGTCACTCTCCGGACTCCTCCTCCTCACTCCACAGTGCCACTGCCAGGCCATCCACTACCGCAGGTACTTTCCTTAAACTTTTGTATGGGGAAGCGGGCAGAGGGGGGAGCGCTAGCGGAGGGGGTGGGGGGAATTTCCGACCCCCCCCCCGCGATCGGGGCATGCTCCCCCCTTATGCCTGCGACCCCATAGGGGGGCCGTATTGCGGCATGTTCGGGCGAACAGGGCCCTGTTCGGCCGAACAGGGGCCCTGTTCGGCCCTGTCGGCGGCCATTCAATAGTTCGGGCCGAACCCGAACTTAAAAGGCCGAACACCATCAGGTGTTCGGCCGAACTCGAACATCACCCGAACAGGGTGATGTTCTGCAGAACCCGAACAGTGGCGAACACTGTTCGCCCAACACTAATTCCGAGTTCTGTATACATATTGTATACATTTCATGAAAACAGACAGGGTGGGGTCCCCCCTCCCAAGCCTCCTTAACCCCTTGTCCCCCATGCAGGCTGGGATAGCCAGAATGCGGAGTGCCGGCCACGTGGGGCTTCGCACCCTGAGCTATACCAGCCCGCATGGTGCATGGTATGGGGGGGCTCTGGAGGAGAGGGGCAGCCAAGCCTCCCCCTCTCCCCCCCGAGCCCTTGTCCAATCCATGGACAAGGGGCTCTTCCTTACCTCCGGTGCCCCAGGAGGAGGTGGGGGCCGCTGATGTCCTGGGGGGTTCATGGTGCCATCCGGGGGTCCCCTTTAACAAGCAGACTCCGGAAGCCACACCCTCCCCAGGAGAAATGAGTATAGGGGTACACGGTACCCCTTACCCATTTCAGCAGAGTTAAAAAAAAAGAAATAAAAACACGACAACGAAAAAAGTCCTTTATTATTCTAAATTAAGCAGGGATACTTAACTTGCGAAAATCCCGCGCCAGTATTCTTAGGAGTGGTCCCACGCCAGTATCCTCTTAGGACATCTCACCACCCTCCCACACCGACGAACTCCCACCACTGAATGGTCACAGTCAGCCTCTGCATCTGTATAGCAGAGGCTATGAACACGAAAATGTTGCCTTTGAAACAAGAAATTTCGGCAAACAGTGATGTGATCAAAATGGCCACTGGGAAATCCCGGAACGCTGGAGGCCACACTAGAGTGGCGAAACCAGCCATTTTTCACATAGATGGTGGGTTCAGGTGACCAGAGCAGGAGGTGCCCTGGTCCCCTGGACCCACCTATTTATGTAAAATAACGCTCAATCTGACACTCTGAGGTGGCCTCCGGGGAACGGGGATTCCCCAGCAGCCATTTTGTTTATGACACTGTTTGCCGAAAATTCTTGTTTTAGCAAACAGTTTTTCGTGTTTCTAGCTTATGCAATACAGATTGCAGAGGCTGTCTATAGCCATTCAGCCCCAGGAGTTGGGCGGGTGCGTGGGACCACTCCTGAGGATACTGCCGTGGGACCACTCCTGAGGATACTGCAGTGGGATTATTGCAAGGCAAGTATCCCTGGTTAATTTAGAATAATAAAGGACTTTTTTTCGTTGTCGTGTTTTTATTTCTTTTTTTAACTCTCTGCTGAAATGGGTAACTCATTTCTCCTGGGGAGGGTGCGGCTTCCGGAGTCTGCGTGTTAAAGGGGACCCCCGGATGGCACCATGAACCCCCCAGGACGTCGGCGGCTCCCACCACCTCTTGGGGCACCGGAGGTGGGGAGGAGCCCCTTGTCCATGGATTGGACAAGGGCTCGTAGGGAGAGGGGGAGGCTTGGCTGCCCCTCTCCTCCGGAGCACCCCCCCATACCATGGACCATGCGGGCTATTATAGCTCAGGGTGCGAAGCCCCAGGTGGCCGGGACTCCGCATTCTGGCTATCCCAGCCTGCATGGGAGGAGGACCCCACGCTGTCTGTTTTCATGAAATGTATACAATATGTATAGAAAACTCGGAATGCAGTAACCTGTACTGCAGCAGTGTCATTTTACACAGTTTAAAAACCATTTTTTCTATGAAACTTTAAAATCATTTATTACAAAAACTATAAGGTCTTTTTACAAAACATGTTTTACCATGTTCCTACACATCTGCTTCATATACATGCCAAATTTGGTGATGATAGCATGTAAGGGGGCTTCACAATTAACCACGGAATTTGGCACTATTGACTTCAATGTAAACGCGAATTCGGTACTCGGAATTGCTGAATTTTCGAGTGCTTGCCAAATTCCGATGGCAAACTCGAAATTCGGAATCCGAGAGCTGAGCCCTACCTGTACATAGGTGGTGATACATGGCGCCGGACACTGCCACCAGCTGTTTCTGATGACGAGCTCCCCCTGCTTCTTTCAGGAACTTGTCTCCTCCTACTCCTCTCTGACTCCCCCTCTGAACTGTCCCCTTGGTCATCTTGTCTAATAGGAACCCATTTGGGATTCGTATCATCATAATCATCCTGCCCAGCTTCACTTGCCTCAGACACCTCCAAAACTGCACCAACAGCAGGTACTTCATCATCCTCATCCTCACACATTACGTCCATTGTGTCGACGCCTAACTCAGACATATGAGGTGGTGTAACTTGCTTAGCGCCTTCATCTGGTTGTAAGAATAATGGCTGTGAATCAGTTAATTCCCCACCACTTAACTCCTGCGACACATCAAATGCAACAGATGTGGTGCTTGTAGTAGCGCTGGTGGCTGTGGAAGATGAGGTGTTCTGTGTTAAATAGTCAACCATGTCCTGACAATCTTGGGAGTTGATGGGACGTGCCTTCTTTTGAGCACTGTACTTTGGGCCAGGGCCGCACAAAATAACATCAACATGACCTCGCACAGACCTGCCGGGTGGCCTTCCTCTGGGTCTGCCTCTACCTCTGCCTGTTTTGTCCGTTGTGTCCATATTGGGGGGAATGAAGTGAAAGGTGTGCACTGACTTGACTAATACAATGTGCAGTCACACAGGTGCAGTTAACAGGTATGCACGGAGTGGTATATCACACTGTGTGCACTCAACAGGTAGGTATATGCAGTGATGAGGTGGGTACACTGAACACAACAGGTAGGTATATGCAGTGAAGGGTATTATAATGTGCACCTGTCACACACAGAAAGGTACCGGACAGGCACAGTGACACTGTGTGCGCCTAAATCACGTAGGTAGGTGGGTGGGTGCACTGTGAACAACAGGTAGGTAGTTATATGCAGTAATGGGTATTACAATGTGCACCTGTCACACACAGACAGGTAGCGGACAGGCACAGTGACACTGCGTGCGCTCAACTCACGTTGGTAGGTGGGTGCACTGTGAACAACAGGTAGGTATATGCAGTGATGGGAATTACAATGTGCACTTGTCACACACACAGGTAGTCACTGAATGTGCAGAGCCTGGCAGTGGCACACACACAGTATGAATTATCAAGGCTGTCTATGCAACACAAGTGTCAGTGGGACACACAGAAAAAAAATAGATCACAAGTACAAGATTATCTCTCAAAAGAGCTGTTGTGGGGTGCTATTTTAGCAATAAGAATCAGCAAGGAGCAAGCTAAGAAGCCTACAAAAACCTAACTAATCTTTCCCTATGAGAGTCTGCAGCAGCAGCAGCAGGTGTCCCTTCTCTATTTACTTCAGGCACACGAGTGAGTAAAATTGCCGGTGATGCCTGCCTTTTATAAGGGGGGGAGTGGCTCCAGGAGGGAGTATAGCCTAATTGGCTACAATGTGCCTGCTGACTGTGATGTAGAGGGTCAAAGTTGACCCTAATGGTGCATTATGGGGGCGAACCGAACTTCCGCAAAAGTTTGCGGTTCTTTGCGATCGCAAACCCCCAGAAGTTCGCCGGTGAACCGTTCGGGCCAGTCACTGCATACCTGTTTAGTGCACGTACGTGACCATACGCAGTGTTATATTATATACCAGTCATTGCATACCTGTTCAGGATACCTGTGTGTGTGACAGCTGCACATTTGTAATACCAGTCACTGCATACCTGTTAACTGCACCTGTGTAACCGCACATTGTTATACCAGCAGTCACTGCAACCTCTTCACTCCACCTGTGTAACCGCACATTGTATTAGTCAAGTCAGTGCATACCTTTCACTTCATCCCCCCAATATGGACAAAACAAGAGGCAGGCCACCTGGTAGGTCTCTTTTCGAAGTCGCACTTTCGTGCAGCCCTCGTCGACCAAAGTACAGTGTTCAGAAGAAGGCATGTGCCTTCAACTCCCAATATTGTCAGGACGTAGTTGACTATTTAACACAAACCACCTCATCTTCCTCAGCTTCTGCATGGAAGCATGACATATCTTCCTCCTCCTGCTCTGAATCTGGCACCCCACTTAACACTCCGTTGGCAGCCATCACCAAAGTGCCATCATCCCAGGGCTCAGTCGTGTGGAAATATTTTTATGTGTCTGCCTCAGATGAGAGCAATGCCCTCTGTACTCTCTACCACCAAAAAATGAGCCGTGGAAAGACCAAGCCCCGCGCAGGGACAACTACCTTATGAAGGCACATGATTACAAAGCACAAACTGCAATGGGATGACCACCTGAGGAAAAGCATCACACAAAAGCAAAGCCACACACCGCAGTGTAAGATACCATCATGCAATTATTTCTCAAAAAAGGCGATACCCAAACTGTACCGTGATGTTGGGCAAGTGGTGTTGTCTCTGGCACACAGCGTTGGGTAAAGGGTCCATCTGACCACAGATGCCTGGTCTGCAAAGCACGGTCAGGCCTGCTTGAAGACTAAGTCAGTCCCCAAACACAGCATCTCTGTCTGCCTGCCCAAAGACTAAGTCGGTCCCCACACAGCATCTCTGCCTGCAGGCCACTTGACTGCTTTCTCTGCCACCACCAATAGGGTCCAGGACTCCAGGCGGATTCCTACATTTTTAAAGCCGCTGCTGCTAGCAGCGGCTACTATAATAATTTTTCTGGTGCGTGTACATATCTGCCTAATTTTTCTGGCTGCACTGCGGCTGCAACAACAAAACAAAAGGCATGTACATGTGTTAATTCCCCTTTCTGATCGTTACCTTGATGATGGGTGATGGGGCTTGCGTATCACGATGAAGCAATAACCGGCTAAATGAGTGTGTTGGGGTTGGGGGAAACACCTGACCCAAGAAGATACATAATAAGGTCATTGCTTCATTGTGGACAGACCAAATTCGATCAGCTGGACACTCAGTCACTGTTGTTCTTTAATTCACAGCTACCTCAGGATGACCATATGGGCTTGAAAACCGCCATCGCCTGCACTCTTGTCATGGTGCGCACCAGTCTGGCACGGCCGTCACTACACAAATAGCTGTTTGAGGTGCGTTACAGTGAGTTGTCAGTGTGAAGCAGTACATTAATTACACTGATTGATGTATACACATGCAAGATGTTTTTAAAGCACTTTAGGCCTTCAATTTAGCAATAAAATGTAATTTCTGCCCTTAAACCCTGCTGTGCGTAAAATCCAGATTTTTCCCCGGGACTTTTGGAGTGTATCCCACTCTGCCATGCCCCCCTCTAGGTGTTAGACCCCTTGAAACATCTTTTCCATCACTTTTGTGGCCAGCATATATTTTCAAAGTTCGCCTCCCCATTGAAGTCTATTAGCGGTTCGCAAGTTCGCACGAACACGAACTTTTGCGGAAGTTCGCGTTCGAGGTTCATGAACCTGATATCGGAGGTTCGAGCCATCTCTATCAGACAAGCTGGTGTATTTTCAAAGTGGAATCGTCTACCTTTACTAAAAAAAAAAAAAAAATCAAAATCCTTGTACCCATTTAGCAGTGATAATACCTGGTCTCCCTGCTTTCTGTAAGCTAAACTTAGGTTCTGTAAATACGTCTGGTAAATCATCATAGTAGCTTTGACCGTGGGAAGGATACTGGGATATCATCTTTAATTAATCCCTACCAATACCTATATTATTACCATTATTTAACAAAGGATCAAATATCAAGATAATATAAGAATACGATATAAATCTATGTGAAGAAAAACCTTAATATTAGCTAACTATCATTTCTCTTCACTTCTATCACTACTCATATATATGTAAATTAGCGTGTGTATATGAAATCACACAAAATAGCTATAGAAAGCATGTCATGCTATGGAATTAAATGCAATTTAACTGCTAGCTGACCATGTAAGGCCAATTGCCATGAACGCGGTGGCAGCCCCTGGACTGCTCCACGCCAATTGGCGTGAATTCCTGTGGTGAGGCTTTGCAGGCGATCGCGGGCGCTAATGCGCACCCATCTCCGCTTGAATGACGGAGCTCCTCTCCATCATCAGTCTCCCAGTGGCGATTGCCACTAGGAGACTGTTAGATGGTGAAACCTCCGTCTATTTACACAGTACAGTGATGTGATCTACGGCAGAGCTCTACTGGGGACAGCCGTCAGCCGTGTGACACGGCTGTCCCCCTGGGGGAGACAGAAGCGATCGGCTCTCATAGGCTATTGCCTATGAGAGCCAATCGCTGTCATAGGCTGGCAGGGGGAGGGAGGGGGAGAAAAAAAATATGAATAAAATAGCTATATTTATTTAAAAAAATAAATAAAAAAATACAAATAAATAAACAAACATTGGGGGAGTAATCATATCCTACCAACAGAAAGCTCTGTTGGTAGGGAGAAAAGGGGGGGTAATCACTTGTGTGCTGAGTTGTACGGCCCTGCAGTGAGGCCTTAAAGAAAACCTGAACTGAAAATGAAAAGTCAAAATAAACATACACAAGTCATACTTACCCCCCATGTAGTCTACTTCTCAATCTCTTTCTCCTTTCCCGCATCCTATTTGTCCACTGGGATCAAGGTAATTCTCTGTCCTCCATTTTGAAAATGGCCATTACCCCATAACAGCTTCCTGGTCAGCACACTGTTAAACCGTAACATCGCCCACTTGAACCATAGGGAAACTGAAACATCTGCACTTGCGGGCAAGCAGGGTGTCTACGCAGCCACCTCAGTTCCCTGCTCGGAGGTTTTTTCCGTTCCGCCGGCATCTAGCGGGGACGGAATTGTCATAAGCACATAGGGTTGCTTTATCGCGCAGCCGTAGACAGGACCTTTATGCTGGGAGGAGGCGCGTCAGCTGACCCGCTGGTCGGCTGATGTCAGAGGGGACTCACGCCACTCAGGATTGGCTCATTGGTAGTGGGCGCGGCCGTGGGGTCTCCTCTGCTTCAAAAGCCTTCAGTCTTCAGTCGCAACCTGTCTGCTGTTGCAAATACATACGTGTTAGCACTCAGACCTTAGACTAGTATCCGGTGTGCTTTGATCTGGGGGGAAACCAGGGATTTCATACAAGACTAGGACTATTGCTTTATTGTATATTATTGATATTCTGTGTATGACTCTGGCTTATCTCTGACTCTGCTATTGCTTTACATTTCTGTACTTCTGCCCATCTGATCTAGTTGCTAGACCTCTGCCTGAATACCTACTACTCTTTTGCTTACTGATTCTGTACTGTATCTGCCTCTCAGTTGCCGAACCTAGCCTGTCTGACCTCTCTGCTCACCAGTGGGCTCTTGCCACTGGTGAGGTGCTCTTCTGATAGTACCCACCAGCTCCTCTGGTGAGGTTTAGTTAAAGCTACTCAGCTACTGTTTCTGATAGTACCCACCAGCTCCTCTGGTGAGGTCTCATTAAACTAATCCGTTACTGTTGCACCAAGCACTATGCACCTTGCTATCCTGTATGCTATATTTGCATTATTGGTGATACTGAAGATCGCCACATAATCAGGTATAGCGTCTGTATTATTGGTGATTCTGCAGATCACCACATAATCAGACGTCTGTGTTGCTACACCAATCGTTGCACAATCATTACAGAAACATGGACATTACTTGGCACATCAGTTGTCCTCTCAGCTATAACTGACAGCAACTGATATATTTCAGTTCTGACAAAATGTTGTCAGAACTGGAAGGGATCATTGTCAGAAAAAAATGGTGAGCTTCTGAGAGGAACTGATGGCAAGGTAACTATGTAATGTTCATTTGAAGTTACATCATGTGTTTATTTTAAATCATTTTACACAGTACAGATTCCCTTCAAAGCTGCAGTGGCCTAATTTGGAAAAAATAGCCTGGTCACTAAGGGGGTGTAAGCCTACAGTCCTTAAGTGGTTAAAATCTCAGACTAGTGATAAGTGGAGCTAAATGATTGAACATACAAATGCATACTAAATAAAAATATATTTACCCATACAAGCATGCAGGGGCATAACTACAAATTATGCCCCCCCCCCCCCCCAGCAAAACTTTGATGGGGGTCCCTTAAAGTTTACAGTCCTACCTTTGCCTACCCTTGGTGATCCTCACAGTCTGGGGGGCCCATCTTACAAGACTCACAAAACAGGTGTGGCCATCAGAATCTAGCTGAATGGCTTTACAGGTGTAGCCACGAGCACTTTTTACCCACATGACTACAAACCAGCCTCTTCACAAGGCCAGCTTATGGTCCGATGGGAAGCATACAGTTGCTTCCATAGGCAAAGGCTCAGACAAAGCATGATCCAAGGGTAGGCTTGTTTATTGAAATTAATGCTGAGCAGCATTGCTCTGCAAATTGTCTCCAAGTTAATTTTTGCATCGAAAATGCTAATTTCAATTTGAAGGAGATATTTGCAAAAAAAAAAAAAAAAAAAACTTTGTATTTTCCAAATATAGTAAAAGAAAACCATTTTATTCTTTCTAATGCGAAAATATGTTATATTCACTGTGAAAATTTGCGATAATCGCTTATTGTAGCTTGAAAATTAGTATAAAATGCATAACATTATAAAATCACATACTTATTACAAAGTGATTTTTGATGGCATTTTAACTAGAATGTCAAATATTTCATTATATTTGCGAACATTAATGCAAAAAGAATACTGTCGTTTTCTGATGCTGAGGAGGGTTGTAAGGCTGCACGTACTTCATTTTCACCTTTTAACACTGTGTCAGAACAGCCACTGATTCACTTTAAATACAAATGTCTCCTTTAATTAAAATGTGCTTTTGATATTAAATTAGTTTGGCTCTATCTTGCTTAATTATTTTGTGCTAAGTTCTTGCTACGCACACCATCCACTGTGTAATTCTCAACAGTAAGAAATATGTATCTGCAAGATGGCTTGTGACATCTGACATCTGCTGTTAGTTATCGTTGTTGGATGAATATTGTGACAGATGAACTATGAGCCTGATCCAGCACGATCCATCTTCCTGTGTGATTCATAGCAGCGGGACAGTCTGCCCATTGGCTTTATTTTATCTTCCGTCTGTAACTTGCATTTTTAATTTCATCACTTTTCTGCTTTCTTCAGCCCAGTCAGTTCAGTATGGCTAACAGTGTTGCGAATTAATCATTTCATCTAAAGTTGACGACTTTTGCACTTTGAAAGGTTTTTTGATTTATTTTTATTTTTTGGGACGGAAAAATCTGCATATTATACAAATAAATGCTTATAGCTCGGTGCTCAGTGCAGCTCGACAGAAGTGTGCAATTGGAACCTATTTTCCAGACGAGATTATGAGCATGGCATTTTTTTAAAGCAAACCTGAAGTGTAAAAGACCTTATAACATAATGAATTGTATGTGTGGTACAGATAACGAATAGAGATGGCCCGAACGGTTCGCTGGCAAACGGTTCCCGGCGAACTTCCGTGGTTCACGTTCGCGGAGGACCGCAAACTTTTCCGATTCGCCCCCATAGTCTATCATTAGGGTCAACTTTGACCCTCTACATCACAGTCAGCAGGCACATTTTAGACAATCAGGCTACGCTCCCTCCTGGAGGCCCTCCACCCCTTTTAAAAGGCAGGCAGCGTCAGGCATTGGACTCACTCGTGTGCCTGCAGTAATTAGGGAAGGGAGAGCTGCTGAAGACATAGGCAAAGCTTAGTTAGGCTCTTGTAGGCTTGTTAGCTTGCTCCTTGCTGATTCTTATTGCTAAAAAAGCACCCCTCGACAGCTCTTTTGAGAGCTAATCTTGTTCTTGTGATCTATTTTTTTTTTTTTGTGAGTGTGTCCCACAGACACTTGTGTTGCATGCACAGCCTTGGTAATTATAACTGTGCCACTGCCAGGCCCAGCACATTCAGTGACTACCTGTGTTTGTGGCAGGCAGCTGCATATTTGTAATCCCAATCACTGCACATGTTCACTGTTTAGTCCACCTACCTACCTACTTACGTTAGCGCATGCATTGTTAATACCACCAGTCATTGCACCTGTTCACGGTACATGTGTGTGTGTGTGTGTGTGTGACAGGTGTACATTTGTAATACCCAGCAGCACTGCATATACCTACCTACCTGTCGTTCAGTGCACCCACCTACCCACATGAGCGCATGCAGTGTGTTATTTAATACCACCATTCACTGTACCTGTTCACGGTACGTGTGTGTGACAGGTGCACATTTGTACTACCCAGCAGCACTGCATATACCTACCTGTCATTCAGTGCACCCACCTACTCACGTGAGTGCATGCAGTGTTTTATTTAATACCACTAGTCACTGTACCTGTTCACGGTACGTGTGTGTGACAGGTGCACATTTGTACTACCCAGCAGCACTGCATATACCTACCTGTTGTTCAGTGCACCCACCTACCTACGTGAGCGCACGCAGTGTGATGTACCAATCCATGCATACCTGTTCACAGAACCTGTGTAACCGTACATTTTATTAGTCAAGTCAGTGCATACCTTTCACTTCATCCCCCCCCCCCAATATGGACAAAACAAAAGGCAGAACCAGAGGCAGGCTACCTGGCAGATCTGTTCGAGGTCGCACTGTTATGATTTTGTGCGGCCCTTGACCAAAGTACAGTGTTCAGAAGAAGGCACATACCATCAACCCCCAATATTGTCAGGACGTAGTTGACTATTTAACACACACCACCTCATCTTTCTCAGCTTCCGCACGGAAGCGTGACATATCTTTCTCCTCCTGCTCTGATTCCGGCACCCCACTTAACACTCAGTCAGCCACCACCACCAAAGTGCCATCACTGCAGGACTCAGCCTTGTGGACATTTTTTTTGTGTGTCTGCCTCAGATGAGAGCAATGCCATCTGTACTCTCTGCCACCAAAAATTGAGCCGTGAAAAGACCAAGACCCGCGTAGGGACACCTTACGAAGGCACATGATTACAAAGCACAAACTGCAATGGGATGACCACCTGAGGAAAAGCAGCATACAAAAGCAAAGCCACACACTGCAGTGGAAGATACCAGGCCGCAATTTTTTCTCAAAAAAGGCGATACCTAAACTGTACCGTGATGTTGAAAGGCAAGTGGTGACATCTCAGGCACACAGCGTGGGGTCAAGGGTCCATCTGACCACGGATGCCTGGTCTGCAAAGCACGCTCAGGCCTGCCCGAAGACTAAGTCAGTTCCCACACACAGCATCTCTGTCTGCAGGCCACTTGACTGCCTTCTCCGCCACTACCAACAGGGTCCACCAGGACTCCAGGCGGATTCCTGAATTTTTAAGGCCGCTGCTAGCAGCGGCCGTTATGATACATTTTCTGGCTGCACTGCGGCTGCAACAACAAAACAAAAGGCAAAACAAAAGGTGCGCACCAGTCCAGCACGGACGTCACAACACAAATAGCTGTTTGCGCTGCGTTACACAGTGAGTTTGGTGTGTCAGTGTGAAGCAGTACTCTAATTACACTCCCTGATTGATGTATATACAGGATCTTCTCAAAAAATTAGCATATTGTGATAAAGTTCATCATTTTCTGTAATGTACTGATAAACATTAGACTTTCATATATTTTAGATTCAAATACACACAACTGAAGTAGTTCAAGCCTTTTATTGTTTTAATATCGATGATTTTGGCATACAGCTCATGAAAACCCAAATTTCCCATCTCAAAAAATTAGCATATTTCATCCGACCAATAAAAGAAAAGTGTTTTTTAAACAGAAAAAGTCAACCTTCAAATAATTATGTTCAGTTATGCACTCAATACTTTGTCGGGAATCCTTTTGCAGAAATGACTGCTTCAATGCAGTGTGGCATGGAGGCAATCATCCTGTGGCACTGCTTTTTTGGAAGATTTTTATGGAGTTTTATGGAGATGAAGATTTCATTTTTCAGCATGACCTGGCACCTGCTCACAGTGCCAAAACCACTGGTAAATGGTTTACTGACCATGGTATTACTGTGCTCAATTGCAGGGCCGGATTTAGGGAAAGGCACCCGAGGCTGGTTCCTAGGGCGCCAGAATGTTTGGGGCGGGTGGGGAGCCGCCTCTGCCATTTCCCATCCCCACAGTTTCCACAGACCGTTCACAGTTTCAACCACAGCCGCCCGCTGTGCACACTGCTGCCTGTCCGTGTGTGTTTGCAGCCAGCGGGCGGCTACAGAGAGGAGTCTGGGGAGGAGTGGCAGCGCTGTTACAGTGGCCAGTCAGTCTGCAAGGAGGGACACAGCAGCTGCGCCTGCACGGAGATCTCTCACGCCGCTGGGGCTACACAGATAGCAAGCCAGAAACCCCCCGGGCTCAGTCAGGCAGAGAGATCTCCGTGCACAAATCCGCAGGGCCACAGCAGCTGTTTGTCCATCTCACCTCCCTTCCGAGTCCCGACACAGCCACACAGGAAGTCAGTGGGGAGGAAGTGATCAGCTGCTCGGATGTTGTGTGTGGAGCTCACATGGTGGGAAGAGCCGAGGCAGAGAAGCATGGCTCTGGGTGCAGCTTTCACCATACACAGAGAAGAGAAGAGGCACCTCAGTGCAGGAAGCTGGAGGATCGGATTACTGGCTGGGAATACATCCTGTGACTACTGCAGCAGCTGCCAGCTTGTGAGTTCCTGCTATGCTTGTAGCTTCTGTGACTGCATGCTTGTCCCCCATACCCCTCTAACCTCTCCCCCAGCACCACTCCATATCATGCTCCCATCATGCCCCCCCTCCCACTCCACAGAGGCACCACTGTTCCCAGCATGCCCCCCAACTCCTTAGAGGCTACACTGTGGTTCAAGCATGCCCACCCCCACTCCATAGAGGCACCACTGCTCCCATCATGCTCCCCCTCCCACTCCACAGAGGCACCACTGTTCCCAGCATGCCCACCCCCACTACATAGAGGCTCCAGTGCTCCTATCATGCTCCCCCATACTCCATAGAGGCACTACTGTGCCCAGAAAGCCCCCCCCCCTACTCCACAAAGGCACCACTGCTCCCAGCATGTCCCCCCACTCCACAGAGGCACCAGTCCTCCCAGCATGCCCACCCCCACTCCACAGAGGCCCCACTGCGTCTAGCATGTCCCCCCGCTCCACAGAGGCACCAGTCCTCCCAGCATGCCCACCCCCACTCCATAGAGGCACCACTGCTCCCAGCATGCCCCCCCCCCACTCCATAGAGGCACCACTGCTCCCAGCATGCCCCCCTTCCCCACTCCATAGAGACACCAGTGCTCCCAGCATACCCACCCCCACTCCATAGAGGCACCACTGCTCCCAGCATGTCCCCCCACTCCACAGAGGCACCAGTCCTCCCAGCATGCCCACCCCCACTCCACAGAGGCACCACTGCTCCCAGCATGCCCCCCTCCCCACTCCACAGAGGCACCAGTCCTCCCAGCATGCCCACCCCTACTCCATAGAGGCACCATTGCTCCCAGCATGCCCCCCTCTCCACTCCAGAGGCACCAGTGCTCCCAGCATACCCACCCCCACTCCACAGAGGCACCACTGCTCCCAGCATGTCCCCCCACTCCACAGAGGCACCACTGCTCCCAGCATGTCCCCCCACTCCACAGAGGCACCATTGCTCCCAGCATGTCCCCCCCACTCCACAGAGGCACCACTGCTCCCAGTATGTCCCCCCACTCCACAGAGGCACCAGTCCTCCCAGCATGCCCACCCCCACTCCATAGAGGCACCACTACTCCCAGCATGCCCCCACTCCATAGAGGCACCAGTGGTTCCAGCATACCCACCCCCACTCCATAGAGGCACCACTGCTCCCAGCATGCCCCCTCCCCACATCATACAGGCACCAGTGGTTCCAGCATGCCCCCCACTCCATAGCGGCACCACTGCTACCAGCATGTCCACCCCCCCCTTGTAGAGGTACCCTTGCACCCAGCATGCTCCTCCTCTCCAAAGAGGTACCACTCCTCCCATCATGCTTCACCCTTCACTCCATAGAGGCACCACTGTGCTCCCCCCCCCCCCAATAGAGGTACTGCAGTTCCAAGCATGCTCCTCCTCCATGTAGTATTGGCATGTCCCCTAGAGCTGACTGGCATAACCCCCTGGTCTCAATTCACATTGTAGGAGGTCTGGCAGCCAGCTCCGGGGCCCTGGGGGACAACACGATACTATAAGGAGACGGAGGGGCATGCTAGGAACTGTGGTGCCTCTGGAAGGGGAGGAGCATGCTGGGAGCTGTAGTGCCTATGTGGACGGGGGGCCTATGATGAGAACGGTAATGCCTTTATGGAGGGGTAGGGGCATGCTGGGAGTTGTGGTACTTCTATAGAGGAGGGGGCATGCTGGAAGCTAAAGTGTCTCTATAGAGGGGGGCATGCTGGGGGCTGTTTGCAGTTTGCCCCTATGGAGACACTGACCCTGGCTAGACCATATATTCTTACCCTACCCTGGCAGATACCCCTTAGTAGTGGGGAGCCTCTGGACATTCTCTAGAGCCATACCTCCCTATACCCCACTATTCTAGTGCTGTATCCCTCTCTGGACGAATAGGTATCTTCAGTACACAAGCGAGACCGTATCTGTACTGGGCATGTGCAAATAAGGTCCGCACATGCCCAGCAAAATGAAATGCATGGAGGAAAACAGCTACGTGCCTTAGTTCTACTGGGCATGCACCAAACTCACTTACGCATACCCAGTGTGGACATACTTGTCCTCAGCCACGCTTGCACAATAAAGAAACCTATTCGATCAGAGAGGGACCCACTGCTAAATGGTGGGATATAAGAGGGGGGTTATTGTGTTTTGCATTTGTGTATTGATATGGTTGGGGGGGGGGGGCGGCTGGTGGCAATGGGCCTAGGGCGGTAAAAAGTACAAATCCGGCCCTGCTCAATTGGCCTGCCAACTCTCTTGACCTGAACCCCATAGAGAATCTGTGGGATATTGTGAAGAGAAAGTTAAGAGACGCAAGACCCAACACTCTGGATGAGCTTAAGGCTGCTATCGAAGCATCCTGGGCCTCCATAACACCTGAGCAGTGCCACAGGCTGATTGCCTCCATGCCACACCGCATTGAAGCAGTCATTTCTGCAAAAAGATTCCCGACCAAGTATTGAGTGCATAACTGAACATAATTATTTGAAGGTTGACTTTTTTTGTTTTAAAAACACTTTCTTTTATTGGTCGGATGAAATATGCAAATTTTTTGAGATAGGAAATTTGGGTTTTCATGAGCTGTATGCCAAAATCCTCAATATTAAAACAATAAAAGGCTTGAACTACTTCAGTTGTGTGTATTTGAATCTAAAATATATGAAAGTCTAATGTTTATCAGTACATTACAGAAAATAATGAACTTTATCACAATATGCTAATTTTTGGAGAAGATCCTGTACATGCAAGATGTTTTAAAGCACTTTAGGCCTGCAATTTAGCATTCAATGTGATTTATGCCCTTAAAACGCTGCTTTTGGCGTGTATCTAACTCATCCATGCAAAAACTCAGATGTTGGACCCCTTGAAACCTCATTTCCATCACTTTTCTGGCCAGCATAAGTGTTTCTAGTTTTCAAAGTTCGCCTCCCCATTGAAGTCTATTGCGGTTCGCGAAAGTTCGTGCTAACCGAACTTTTGTGGAACTTCGCGTTCGCGATTCGCGAACCGATAATCGGAGTTTCGGGCCATCTCTAATAACGAATAGAGCATTAGTAGCAAATAAGTCTCATCTTTTTATTTTCAGTTATATAGGGTTTTTTTGTTGTTGTTTTTTTAACATTGCATTAACTCTCACAATTTTAACCACTTCCGGATACCGGGTGGTTTGGCTGATCTGTGCTGCGGGGGCTCTTCAGCCCGCAGCACAGATCAGAAATCGTGCAGGGCGATCAGACTTCCCCCCTTTTTTCCCCACTAGGGGGATGTCCTGCTGGGGGGGTCTGATCGCCGTCGCGCTGCTGTGCCTAGCGGGGGGGGGGGGCTCCTCAAAGCCCCCCTCCGCAGCGCTAGTCCTCCCTCTGCCGCCTTCCCTCCCTCTCCCGTCCCCTGTATGCGGCGCAGGACGGAAAGCCGTCCTGCGCCGGATAGGATAGGCTTTAGCCTATCAGATGCCGGCGATCCCCGGCCAATCAGAGGCCGGGGATCGCCGATCTCCGTCACGGCGCTGCTGCGCAGCAGCGCCGTATGTATGTAAACAGCGGGGAAGATCTTCCCCGCCTGTTTACATTTACCCTGCGAGCCACGATCGGAGGCTCGCAGGGTGTTCACGGAGACACCCTCCGTGAACTGACATGGAATGGCCGCTCATTCGAGCGGCCGTTTCCATGGAAACCGCTTCAGGATTCAGGGGCGTACATATGCGTACGCAGAATCCTGAAGTGGTTAAAACTACACTTTGTCTTTTAAGCTATAAAACAAAGCAGAAATAATTACCCTTAGAACTTTCCTGCAGTGAAACCTTGTCTCAAGTTGTCTCTCACTGTTTCTTTACTGTTTAAGTGCTTCAGAAAGCAGGACTTTACTTGATTCAGTGGGTCAAATAGCTCAGAGAAGCTCTTTTGCATAAATAACAACTTAAGTTTTTTTTTTTTACTCTTCCTGTACTGGAAACAACATGAGACTTGTTTCTTTTCTACTAATGCTCTATTTCTTAGCTGCACTACACATACAATTCATATATCATAAGTTTATTTTCACTAAGGACATACATAACATTTTAGCATATTATCTAGGTTATTTGACTTTTACATGAAAAACATATATTTTATACCAAGAAATTGATTGTTTCTTGGACAGGTTGTCCTGTGATTGTACAATGGAAGTATTCACTTTCAATCAACAGGCAATCTATCAGTTTTGATTGGCATGGTTGTTGATTAAATATTGGCTCAAGTCTTACAGCCCTAACATTGTAAGAGCTAAGTCAGTCAGCAGCACTGGGTCCTCGGTTCGAGTCCCAGCCAGGTCTACATCTGCAAGGAGTCTGTATGTTCTCCCTGTGTCTGCGTGGGTTTTCTCCAGGCACTCACGTTTCCTCCTACATCCCAAAAGCATACAGATAAGTTAATTGGTTTCCCCCTAAAATGGGCCCTAGACTACGATACATACACTACACGATACATATATAAACATAGGACTAAGGTAGAGATTAAACTGTGAGCTCCTCTGAGGGACAAGACAATATACTCTGTACAGCGCTGCCGAAGATGTTGGTGCTACATAATTACTAAATAATAATAAAGTACCAACCCAGACTCAAGGACTAGCTTTGTTGTTCCCTTTGGACCAATCTAGTAGCATGTAAAGCTTTCTTAGACTGACAAAGCTCTAAATGAATATCTTTTTTAGATAGGATGTTTAACATTTATCTGATAAAATAAATACATTAAAAAATGCTGCTTCATACTAAGTCTAACAAATACCATATTTTTTGCTCTATAAGACACACTTTTTCTCCCTCAAAAGTGAGGAGGAAAAGTATCTGCATCTTATGGAGAGAATGCTGCATCTCTGTAAGCCCTGGCAGGTCAGCGGCACTATCTTTCAGTGTGGCTGTACCATGTGTCACCTCAGAGGGGGTGACACCAAGCCGGAGCTAACAAAACTAAAGCTCTGCAAATAGGCTGATGCCTGATGCAACCCCCCTTCTCCCTTCTGCTTTTAAAAAAAGAGATGAAAGTGAGAGAGGGAGAGAGGCTCTTCCAGCCCCCCCCCCCCCCCCCACTGTGGAGCAGTTAGCAGAAAGGAGTGGACAGGTGTGTGTGTGTTGTATGCACATTTATGCAGTGTGTGTATATCTGTATTGTGTGTGTGTGTGTGTGTGTGTGTGTGTGTGTGTGTGTGTGTGTGTGTGTGTGTGTGTGTGTGTGTGTGTGTGTATGCCAAGCGTACGATGTGTGAATATGTATGGAGTGCGTGTGTATGTATATATATATATGTATGTATGCTGTGTGTGCATATATGTATGGTGTATGCATGTAAGTAGGCTGTGTGTAAGATATGTGCATATGTATGCAGTATTTGTGTGTCATGAGCGATGTGATCGGGCGTCGCCCCTTTCGTGCTACTCTAGAAGACACCCCTGTACCTTGAAGACACACCTGGTTAAGAATATTTTTTTCTGGAGTTCCTCCTCTAACCCTAGGTGCGTATAATGGCCCAGAGCGTCTTACGGAGCGAAAAATCAAAACTGAAGAAAAATCACTATATTTAGCTTCAACTCTTTCACTGCCAGAGACTGCATCGTACCACTAGACATTGTTACGAACAAGTTAGAGCTGAAATAGCAAATAACAGGTTTTGTTTTTTTTTAATCAAGTAATTTGTTTTTTTTCCCGCTATTTGTGGAAGTAGTTTTGACAATCCACTCTATAGCTACACATCGATAAAACTGTTCAATTTTGTTTTTTCAAAACATTTTTTATTATTAGTGGTAAATTGTTCTGTGTAGTTTTACTTTCAGTTGTTTGGAATTTTGTACTGGCTTTTTTCTTTTAAGCATTATTAAGACCCTGTACAGAGTCACTTGTTGACTAAACACTGAGAGTACTTAAACATAGTTTTTAATATCTTTTGTGCAAGAACAGAAATACTTTCATGGAGACAATATATCATGCTCCTTGAAATAGAATGTAAATCCACTCCCTGAATTCACCCTTATTCCTGTGGACCAGCTCCACCTGCTGGTTTGCCTGACAAGTTTTCAATCTATAAAAAAATCTTGTCTTACTGCGCTAATAAATGAGTTATAAGCTAAGTCTCCTGACATGGTGGCTGGCACTCAGTGTTTTTCAGTCTAGACATCTATAAGTCTATCTTTTAGGCAATAAAACCTAAACTCTTTCTAGATACTAAGCCTGGCTGCCATTCATTACCGCAGTTAGAGCTCCCAAGTCCCGAAGTGTACAGATATGTTGATGTTATTTTGTAATATTTGGTGGTGTTCTCGTACTTTCTCTATATGCCATCTGTCTCTTTTGGCTTTCTTCCTCTGTGTTCTCTGTTTTCATTGCATTTGCTCTTACTCTCTCTTTTCTATGTTGCAGTATATCTCCTTCTTTCTCTATACATCACTTGCTGTACATTATTTCATTTGTACCCCCAATGGTAAAACTTTTGAAAAACTACACACTAAAAGCAGACAGTAAAGAAACTCGAAGATTAGAAACAGATAGATTTTACCAACCAAGATGCTTGCAATAATATCATTAACATTGGAGGTGCTCATACCTGGTCTGGATCTTTACAAGCTCCATATACTGCCTGATGAAGCGGGATGTAATCCGTAAAACGGGTTGCTATTACTCTGGAGTCTATTTGAATATTTTTCAGTGAATAACTGATCCTGTGTCTACTGGTGGGAGGGAAGTCCACCCCTACTTCCCCCTTTTTAAACAGTTTTTAACAATTTTATCCTTATCTGGCACCTCCGTTTTGAGCAATTGTTTATTCTATCTTTTGAGGGTGCCCACATCACTCACTGAGTGCTGCTATAGCTGTAATTTCTATTATGGCCTATGGTGGCACCAGCTGCACTTAAATCTCCTGCTCTGATTTTACAGCGCTCGCTAGTGGGGCCAGGCCTGACAGATTAAAGCAAAGTGAAATTAATGAGACTGAAGCTGCTGGTGGTTTTTAATTGCATTTTCCCTCCAAATGTAATAATCAATTTTCTCAAAAACTGTAAGGTCATTTTTAGAATTTTTTTTTAATAGGTTCCATGGATTTACTTTCATACACATAACCTTTGGTGTCCATGTCATGTGTGGAGGCTTTGCAGGGCCCATCAGTGAATAATGGCGCAGAGCGCCTATGCATAAAAATGGCGCTGCATTAAAAAGATACGCTTATCGCTATTTATCGTCAGTACTGCATAATAATGGCGCACAGGGAAAAAAGAAGAAAAATAGTGCTGTTCATATGCCAAACAGCAGACGTTATTGTGCACAGTAACGTTATTTATCAATAGCGCCCTACATAAGCCAAACTGCAGACGTTATTTAACTGCAAAACAGTGAATGGATTTAATGTAACACTGTCAAGGTTAGGGTTAGGCACCACCAGGGGAGATTTAGGGTTAGGCACCTCCAGGGGGGGTCTTAGGGTTAGGCACCACCAGGGGAGATTTAGGGTTAGGCACCACCAGGGAGGTCTTAGGGTTAGGCACCACCAGGAGGGTGCTTAAGGTTAGGCACCACCAGGGGGGTGGTTAGGGTTAGGCACCACCAGGGAGGTCTTAGGGTTAGGCACCACCAGGAGGGTGCTTAGGGTTAGGCACCACCAGGAGGGTGGTTAAGGTTAGGCACCACCAGGGGGGTGGTTAGGGTTAGGCACCACCAGGGGGGTCTTAGGGTTAGGGATAGGTACAGAGAGGGTTCTGTGTGTTAACGCTAAATAACATTAAGGCTTAAACGTTAAATAGCGATAAGGCTTTAACGTTAAATATCGATAAGCGTCAAAAGGATTAGCGGCAACACCATGTGCCATTATTTGCAGGCGCCATTTTCAGATGGACCCTTGCAATCAGCTGCAAATATTAGCCAAATAGACTTAAATGCAAATGTGTAAAATTGGCAAATTTTGACGGCACTTTTATAAAATTGTTGAGAAATGAAAATAAGCCAAATTTGCAACAAAATCAAGTTAGGGATTTTTTTTGGTCTGCTCATCCCTAATCATGAGCAATGCTGGTGGCATCTGCACTTTGGCTTCAGTTCATGAAGGGCTCCAGCCCACTAGCAGCTTTTTCTAAGCGCAAGTGATTTGACAAAACTCTTGCTAATGCAATGCTATGGGGATTTTATAAAATTGTATCCGTTAAGTGGGTTCACACCCATAGCATTACATTACCAAAAATGTTCAAGTCACAAAGCACTCAGAAAAGCACTCCTAGTGGGCTCCAGGCCTAAGGCTAGGTTTACAGTTCTGTGGTGCAGCATAAGGCCTGGAACCCACTAGCAGCGCTTTTCTGAGAGCTTTGTGACTTGAAATGCTCTTGCTAATGTAATGCTGTGGGTGTGATCCCACTTGATTTATAAAAATCCCCCATAGCAGTGCATTAGCAAGAGCTTTTTTCAAATCACTAGCACTTAGAAAAGGCTGCTAGGGGTTTGAGCCCTAACGGCCATTTTGAAATGCAGTTTTGCCACACTGCAATGCACCACCTATTCATAGTGCGGCGGGTTTGTTATGGTATGATGGCATACAGTGCATTACAATGCCGCATGCCTTTCATTACCATAAAATGTGCACAGTGACCATGAAACATACTTTTTAAAGGTCACATCAAAGTCTTTTAAAGGTCAAATCAAAGTCTGGATCTGACTTTGTTCAACACACTGCAGAAATATGAAATCATCTGTGCTTGAAAAGAAAAGAAAATCCTCAGACATTGCACAGTCACAATACATTTTGCAGAGAGGAGTGAGAAACAAAATGTCTAATTCTCAGATGACCACCATACAATGTTGTAGACCCTGCATAAGGTACACATTTTTTTCCTGCCCATATCCTAATCATTACTTCCCCATGAAGACACTTTCCTCCAAAAACAAAACAAAAAAAACAAACAACTTATACAATTCTTACTAAATATCCAGCTAAGGCATCACTATTTCTGGCCCCTGCTCCCCACACATTTCAGGAGGAGATCCTCTATGACACCATCATGTCAACACCTTAGCCTCCCAGATAATCATTTGAAAGAAGGTAGTAGTACATGGACCAATGACCCTATCTCTCTCCTGCTCTTGGCAATGGAAGGGGGGATGGTTTCTGCCCTGGATTCAATGGGATAAGCCAAGGACAGTTATGGGATGAAGCACACAAGGGTTTACAGTTGTAGTTGAGGTCAGTCTTATTTGCCATTCTTCTTACTACTATTGTTCCCTATAGGAGGGAAGCATGGCTTGGGGTTGGAAATGGTGATTGGACAAACAATATGGTACTGGGTTAGCAGTGCAGTTCACTTATATTGACAATCTTCTTGGCGAATGTAAGGAAGATTTTGGCAAGTGAGGGACCTATTTTATTCTAGGTGGGAATGACAATTGACAATTCTGTATGCTCTCTAAACCGAAGCAGGAAATGTGTGCACCGCGTAGCGCCTTGTGATTTGGGTGCTATTGTACACCACATTGCTAATTGCTGCTCTAATGGCACCCAGTGTGTAATTAAAGCTTGGGGTTGTAGCCACCAGCCAGTGGGGACTAACATGCAGGCAGGAGGGTTCATTTTAGAAGTATTCGGGGGGGGGGGGGGGGGGGGGGGGGGGTGGGGGTTATGGTTAGTAATAGGTACAGAGAGAGGTGAAGCCTTTGTGGCATATCGGAAGTCTTTGCAATATCCTTCTATCTGCTTCATCCTGTGCCTAATTTCCCGGTGGCCTTTTCCGATGTACAACCCCAAACTCCACACAATGCATATGTAATATGGTGCTGCCAAGACTCCACTTAAACAGAAACTGTAGTAAAAATTACATCATGAATAAAATTACTTATTTTTTACAATATTAATTTATAGATTAATTAGTCAGTGTTTGCCCATTGTAAAAACTTCCTCATTTTGATTTATTTTCCGATATTTATCACTGGTGGTGGCATACTTAGTTCTGCCAAGTGATCTGTACGGAATGTTCGTTACTGAGGAATTTTATGCACAGAGGGAGATATTGCTTGTGAAATAATCTTACCTGTGGGATCCAGTGATGCATCTGTCCCGCCGGCAGATTTCCGCGCCCTGGCTCTTCCGAGTTTGCACAGCTCTCACGTGCGCACTGCTTCTCCTGCGTACATAGGAACAGGGGCAGGTGCACGCATCCTGTTTCTTCTAAGGGACAGATGCGGCTGGTAAAGCGTCCATACTGTTTTTGCTAGGAGATGGGGTGTATGTGTCCCACGCGCCAGTCCTATGCTCTCAGATGCCTATGTGTTAGTGTCAGCTGACACTTAGGCAGGGCTGTTGTTGCAGCTACTGATTGATGCTTGTGTGTGTGGCCGGCCACTGATTAGAGGATGCCTGATATATTTATACCTTCTGTGTCAGCTGTGCAAGTGGCCTGTGATAGTGTTAGCAATAGCTAGTCTAGCTGCTGGGTGTGTGATCCTCTTTGGAAACTGCTACTTTTTGGATTCTTGGATATTGACCTCTGCCTTATTGTTTGACCATCCCTGTTTGCTGCCTAGACCGACATACTGCCTGTTTCTTGTTTTTGCCTATTTGCTGCCTGGACTGACCTTGGAAACCCTTTGACCTTGCTTCTGCCTAATCCTTCTGTACTGTGACTCTCTGATTACTGTGTATGACCTCAGATTGTTCCTGGACTTGCTTGCTCTGTTTGGTCTTGATCTATTTTACCCACCCTGCATTCAGCTCCAATACCTTGCCCCCTAAAGATCTTGGTTTAACTGAGGGAACGTGCTACACAATGCGAAGACATTGGTGATAGATTGATGCATTGAGCGGATTCATGGGTGAATGGGTTGCCAGGCCTTTTTATTTCCACAATGCAACAAGGTTCACAGACAGCAAACTGTCAGGACCGTGGTCATGACATCATGCTTTGGGAGAGGTTTCACCACAATATCAGCCATAGAGACCCCCCCCCCCCCCCCCCCCCCCCATGATCTATTTGAGAAAGGGAAAGATTTCTCGTGGAGGAGGGGGTATCGGCTATTGAATGGAATGAGATTGAATCCTTGGATAAAGTTTGTCTGCAGAGAGTGTGCAGATTTGGCTTGTGCAAAATGTAAAAACAACTTTCAGGCCTGGTTCACAGTGTCTGATCAGCTGGTCAGCTGCATTGCAGAATAATTCTGCATGTTAACTCACTGCCTATACAGTTCTATTGGCGCCTTTTCACAGTAACGGACACATTTTTCTAACCCACTGACATTCAGGCTTTGTATTAAAGTCTATGTCCAGTCTCCTTTGCAGTTTACACACATTTTAATTTGTGCGTTACGCAACTGACCACTGTGAACCTAGCCTCAAACATTAATAAAGCATTTCTCCATACACCTGGATCAACCATATGGGTATCTTTAGGAATGCCTGTACCACATGTTCTACATTTGAGACTAAAAGAACACTACAGTTAAAATCTGTCAAGTGATAATACTATTAATTACTTTTCTGCTTCTTGATGGAAGAAAATATGCATAAATTCATAATAATGGGATGCTTGTGACTTAAGCAGACATAAATCAAGTAAATTTGAAGAGATAATAGTCCAAGCTTTCACAGCCCATCAGCATCTTCCTACAAAAGATCTTGTCAGGCTGCCACAATAATTGTTTTAAATGTGATTTGCTACAACATCTTTGCTGCTTTCTGATCAGTCCTGCTGTGCTGGGGAAAAATGAAGTAAAATAATAAACATCTTAACAGTAAATTGTTTGCTGTAATAAAAGTACCAAAAACAACTTAAAGAGAACCCGAGGTGTGTTTAAAGAATGTTATCTGCATACAGAGGCTGGATCTGCCTATACAGCCCAGCCTCTGTTGCTATCCCAAACCCCACTAAGGTCCCCCTGCACTCTGCAATCCCTTTATAAATCACAGCCGTGCTGTGAGTCTGTGTTTACCATCTGTAGTGTCAGTCTCAGCTGCTCCCCCGCCTCCTGCATAGCTCCGGTCCCTGCCCCTGTCCCTTCCCTCCAATCAGCAGGGAGGGAAGGGATGCAGGCGGGGACCGGAGTTCTGCAGGAGGAGGGGAGAGCAGCAGACTGACACTATAGAGATAAACACAGCCAGCTCTGACAAGCTGTTTGTCAGCAGCGTGGCTGTGATTTATGAGGGATTGCAGAGTGCAGGGGGACCTTAGGGGGGTTTGGGATAGCAACAGAGGCTGGGCTGTATAGGCAGATCCAGCCTCTGTATGCAGATAATATTCTTCAAACCCACCTCGGGTTCTCTTTAAATTGGTTTGTACAAAATAACTTTTCTTGTTCACATTGCGTTCGGCTCGCATGTCCGTCCACGATGGACTTTTATTCTGTGTTTTTTTAAAGTGTTTTCTGGTGATTTTCTTGCGCGGTCGCTCTTTTTTGTGGGCGTTTTTGTAAGCGCTTTTGCAGAGTGCTTCC